>NC_047145.1:18566686-18869783 GCF_009829125.3 Periophthalmus magnuspinnatus | reverse complement strand
ACTGTTTTTAAACTCCATACACCTTCACAAAAATCACTTAGTACTGAATTTGCCAATCTCTAATAAACAAAAGGTAAAAGGTAGCTTTTTATTTCATAACTACCACTTCATGACATCACAAGGTATTTTAAGCTTTTGAGATGTCGACAGACTAAGAAACCAAGATTATTCCAACATGTGTGACTGAAATAAAACACAACTACAGATATGTTTTTGCGGAGGTAACAACATTCTAATACGCCTTAAAGGTCACAAGAGTTTATTTTGTGTAATATAGGACTTTTAAATCATATTGAAATTGTGTAAATATATCGTCTGCATTTCATTTTCATCTTATTCTTTCCCTTTTGTCAAACATCTGGCTGGAACTATCTTGCGCATTTGAAATATTAAGGCAAAGCTTTAGCCCTCATAATTATTGACAAATCTACCATACAGAGAAGAATTGATACCAATATGTAGTACTCCAAATTTGTACAAAAAAAAAAAAAGATAGATAGATAGATAGACCCTTTATATGCATTTCACCTGGATTTTAAGTCCCTAATTGTCGAATTCAACAAATGCTACATCTAAATCTACAGTATGTCAGTCCAAACCAACGTTACTCCTCTTTATATTTGCTCTTAAAAGGAAAGAAAAGAAGACAAATAAATCTGATGTTCCTCTGTGAATAGCTTGTTTCTGCTTATAATGAGATTGGATCAGACAGCAGAGGCCAACACTACAGCTTCACAAAGAGCCCAGTTTGTTTAGACTCCATTGGGTTCAAAAGCAGTTTTAGTTCTAATGAGGTAAGTTTTAGTCAGGGTGTTTTCGGGAAAATCTGACTGAATGATAAGGGAATACTCATCACAGATTACACATACGTTGCTATTGTCCTTTGTCAAATCCAAGTCTATTAATAGCCTCATGAGACCTGCAAGAGGTCGAAACAACAGGCCACATTTGTCTGAGCGTGAGTCAAGCGTCTGCTGCTGTTAAACTATGTGATGTTTAAACTACAGCCTCAGCAGTTCACCTCAGGAGACCAGGCCACATGGGTCAATCATTCTACAAAGTTTATACAGAAACAGTGTGGTACTTTTTATAGCACAATTAGGAGCTGTAAAGTTAAAGATCCTATATAATGCAAAATTGACTCTTGTGCGCTCTAAGTCATGTTAAAATGCTGTTACCTCATCAAAAACATACCCAGAGTTGTGTTTTGTTTCACACATCTTTGAGTGATTTTCTATTATTAGGCTGTCTACACTCAACTGATATAATTTACCTTCTATTTAGCAGAGATTGGCAATAACAGAGCTGAAATTAACCAAATAATTGTATTGAATTACTACAGAACATCACAAAGTGTAAGGGAATATGTTCTGTTTGAGAGAAGAACTCAGGCTAAATATGCAGGGTTGGTGTGTAAAACATGTGTGAATGAAACAAACCACAACTCTGGGTATGTTTTGATCAGGACACAACATTATAATAACATAGATCAGAAAATATTGTAAAATGGGCTCTTTAAGCTATGTCGGCTTTATTTCATAACATTTTATAACATTTCTCTTTCTGCTTTTTTTTTTACAGATAAATGAATTGAGCCATGTCCAGATTCCTATTATGCTTATGCCCGACGACTTCAAGGCCTTTTCCAAGATTAAAGTGGACAACCACCTCTTTAACAAGTGAGTCAAGTTTAACATCACGCAGCACATTTCAAATATCTGGGTTGCACCTGTCTATAGGAATAATTGAGCCAACGCTTTTCAACTACTTGTCCTGGAGACTTGCTTCTTCTATATTTAGTGCAGATTTCTTGGAGGCAGTGTTATTTTTGTTCAGTCATATTCTGACCGTAGATTTTGTTAACGTAATATTGTTGTTGATGAGAAAATGCAATTAAAAATACCTGAGAAGTAACAAAAGTATGACTAAATGTCTGAACTTTCTCACTGCTAAAAACAAGTGAGCTCTCAGTGAAGAAATTCGTGGTTTTCAGAGTCTAGTATGTGATGATGTCATACTCCCAGATGGGGAAAAGAGACAGTTTTTCCTTCCTTTTCCGTTGCCATGAAATATTCAAAAGGTAGATTCCCAAATGTTGAACCTTATGTTTTCTATTATTGAAAAGACCCAAGAATGCCTATATTACAGCAAATATCTGCATCTTAACAATATTACTTTTACCTGTTTCTCATCTGTATTAAATATTACTGGCTTTAAAGGACGTGATCATCTGAAACCCAGCTATGTTTTATTTATTACTTTTCAGTCCAAGAGCACCATTTAGTCAAGTCAAGTCAAATTTATTTCTAAAGCACATTTAAAAACAACCACAGCTGCCCAAAGTGCTGTACAAACAATTTAAAGTGCCCTCTTATAAAACAAAACATGCAAAAACACGATAGAACAATACAATACAAGAGTCCCGCTCAGCTCGTGTTTAAAAATACGTAAAACATTTATACACAAGATTAATGTATTACAGATTTTTATAGACATTTTGTTGTTGTTATGCGTTTGTTTGTTTGTTTGTTCCACTTGGAAGTAATAAATCATCTGAGCTGATTTCTAATTTGTCTACGTCACCTGTCACTCACTGTACAGTCCTGCATGTTTTCTCCTTGCTGATGTTAATCTCCATGCAGGGAGAACATGCCCAGCCATTTCAAGTTCAAGGAATACTGCCCCCTGGTGTTCCGAAACCTCAGAGAGCGCTTTGGCATTGACGACCAGGATTTCTCGGTATGTTTTTTTCACCCCACTTAAACAAGATTTTACATAAAGATCTACTCATGATATACTATGGCCGTGTGCCCTTGTCCAGGCCCCTCCCACTTTTCCGTAGTGTCCATTGATGTATTGTGGCTGTCTCGTCTCCACGCGGGCAGTGACTTGGCAGGATTTGGAGGTCATGGTGTTCTGGCTCAGTGCAGCTGTCCTCTCTGTTTACATTAGCTGTGGCCTGGCTGCAGTCACTGGGCAGTTGGTGGTGTTAAGACTTTTGGCCAGTTCAAAGGCGTTCCTCGGCGGTCCTCATCCTGTCAATAAGCCTTATATTACTTGTTAGGAAGAAATACAGAGTGGTTAGTCTCACGCATATAAGATTCAGCCCATTTTGACAGAGATTATTATAATTTGTATGATTGGGGGTGGTAATATTGGGAAAAAAGTGATCGCAATATATTAGTTAATATCCTTATAACTATAATAAGGTGATATTTATGTAAACCACAAATATGTTAAAGTGAAGCCTGCCTTTAAAATTGGGCTGTACCTGATATTTTCGTGTATAAAGTAGCATTTGTTTTGCCTCAGTATAGATGCAGATAAAACAGCTGTGTGTCTAATGTAATTATAAATCCTTTTTATCATCCGCGAATGAACATGTTATGCTGGTGTGCTGCTAGCATGCTAATTGTTTTTTAGCACGGGAGTGACAAAACTCTGCTCTGACCTCGGAAAGTTGAGAAAGACAAAAGTACAGAAATATCACAATTGTTCTCATATCCTCAAACTTTTTACACCTCCTACACAACAATTTTGACATTAACCTGTAGAAACTGTGCCGCCCACCTGTAATTATAACTGCATTTACAGGACATTTTAAGGTATAAAAGTAATGACACTAAGACTGAGAGAAGGCCAGAGGACATGAGACATTCCTGGAGAATTAGGGTTTAACTAACGGATCGTGTAACTGGAACTGAGGTCTGGGCAGCAGCTGTCGTGTGTGTGTGTCTGTGTGTGTGCATTCTGGACACACTCTGGGTAGAAGGTTGTATCCCCATATGTTTATAGTGAGGAGCAGAAGGCTGTCTGACCTTGACAAGAAAGGTCAAGTTATGTTAGAGCACTGCCTGATTGACGAGATGATCATGTGCGTAACTGCGGCTTTATCAGTTATGCCACATTTTTATTGGTTGTATTGATTAGTGTACAATAACTCAAAGTTCATACATGGGCTGTGTGCTACAACCAAACAAAAAATACTTTAAAATAACAAGTTAAATTTGTATTTTAATGGCACAGTGGTGTGAGGGCTTTTCCTGCCTCGACATTATCAGGGCTTGGCTTGATTTCTGATTGCGGTGGGTCCTCTTTGGTTTCCCACATAAACCTAAATCCTGCACAAAGGACTAATCCTCCAGTTTACTCCTGATTATGAACCGTGCTCAAGATCTGAAGAAGTTTCCCCATAGGCCTGTCATAATAAGTACTTTATCAACTTATCGTTCAATACATGACAGATGGAACAATCATTTTGGAGGGTCAGTATTTACTGTGGGTACTTTTTCTTTAGACCAGCAGGAAATGTAATGGAAATGTTTGGGGTTTTTTCTGCACTATGATGAGATTAGAGCTTTTGACAGTTTAATTATGAACTTATATGACTCATTATATATACAAAATAACTAAAGTGTTGCATTCTGTTATTTAATTACTGCAGCTCATATTTTTTGAACAGTATTATAAATTTAGCATACTTTTTGGGGGGTGTTTCTGCTTTATGTTATAGTTTCAGTATTATCGTTGATTGCCTATATATACTTCAGCAATATATCACACTTCAAAATTTGTTATCGTGACTAGGGATGGGACAATAAACAATATTGATTATCGTGATAAAAGGGGTCGATAATAATCATTCATGGGACATTTTATATATTTGTGATAATCACCAACAAAGATCATCACCATTGTGTCACCAGAATGTGCAGAAAGAAACCTACTTATCTGCTGGGGAGTCGACGGGGGGCCAAAGTGGTCTGTTGTCCCGGGGCTTAGGGGCCCAGAATTGGACTCTCTTACTTTGTATTAAAGGGGGGAGACTTCTTGCCCCGGGCCCTCAAATTTCAGTTGACGGCCCTACTCATCCAGAATATTCTCTGCTAGATTGTAGTTGTTTTCACTGATGACAAAGTACAATACTGTAACAGTTCTTTAAACATGGAACTTATTTATAATATTAAAGTTACAATTATTCATATCCATAACATTTTAAACATTTTAAACGCAATTATTCTGGCCATTATTTGGTCGTGATACTAAATTTCAACATCGTCCCATGCCTAATCGTGACAGCCCTACCACTGCCTTCTATATCTTATTCTTTGCTTCCTCAAGGTGATCATGATGCATCTGTGCTGTTTTTCCTTCCTGTGCAGAACTCTTTGACTCGCAGTGCTCCTCTGAACAGCGAGGCGCAGGGCAGGAGCGGCGCCCGCTTTCACACGTCCTACGACAAACGATACGTCATCAAAACCATCAGCAGTGAGGACGTGGCCGAGATGCACAACATCCTGAAGAAGTACCACCAGGTAAATTCCATCACGAATAGACCTGTGTACTTGTGTAATTGCTCAAATTAAGCGCTGCTCTTTTGTAGTTTATTGTTGAATGCCATGGCAACACGCTGCTGCCTCAGTTTCTGGGGATGTACAGGATCACAGTCGACGGAGATGAAACCTACATGATTGTCACGCGAAACGTCTTCTCGCATCGCCTTTCTGTCTATAAGAAATATGACCTCAAGGTAGGAGGCGAATGCAGTATTTTAACTTAATTTGTGCATGTACAGTGTGTAATGAGCTTTGAAGGCAAGTATCCCACAATGATGACATTTTAATTTTATTTTTTAGGGTTCAACTGTGGCAAGAGAGGCCAGTGACAAGGAGAAGGTACGGTTACATGCTGATTTGAAGGGACAAGAGCACTCCGTACTCTTATAGATTTTGACCTAATACAGGCTAGTTTTGAAGTTAAATATAACATCTTTGGGCACGAGAGAAAGAACTGTTTGGAGTGGTTAAAATGTTCCTAGACTCACTGTCACTGCCCAGTCTCACTCCAACACATAAGAGTGACGTGCCTCTGGGTTGATGACAGTAGACAGTGTCCATCTCTTTCATTTAGCGCCTTCACTTCACCCCCCTCCTCTCTGCCTCGCTCTCTCCCTCTTTCCCTCCTGCACGCAGCTTCATCACTCTCTCCATCATTTGTCCCGCCCCCCTCCTGCTTCTGCCTTAGTGGTGCTTCTGTTCTGACTGAGTGAGGAGCAGTTTTAAACGTGCTGATAACATGTGACTTTGTTCTGTGCTGGTGTGCATGTGTGCGAGAGTTTTCTGTTCAATGTTGAGGAAAGTGTTTGTGATGAAATGTGGGCTGTTTTTGGCTGCCAGGACAGTGTCTAATTCATTGTCCTCTATTACATTAATAATCTGAACAATTTTAAAACACTTGAGCGGTGTCTTGTCACATTTTGTTCATGGTGAGTTTTGATGCTAAGTTCCTGCCGTTTCCAATGTCCATGTGTGGATGCTGGATTGACATGTCTGCTACAGCCTTTCTCAAGGTCCATGGAGCTTGAGTTTTGGGCACCGTGTGCTGGAGCATGGGAGACTTCAGAGATCTCAGGGAGTATATGGACTACTATAAACGGCTGAAGACATTAAACATGATTGGGATTAGAGGAGATGAGTGGAAAACAAAGCAGAAGAGGATTTAGCACACACATGTGAGCCGACTGTGTGACCTCTTTCTGACAGCGGCTCAGCTTTTGGCTCTAAAGCCACAGTCACAGCTCCTGGTCAAAGGAGGCATTTACAATGCTGTGTACAGGGATGTTTTGTATCAACATGAGCTTTAACTCTAATAAAGAGTAGAAGTATGTTCCTGACTGAAGTGTGCACTGTGATACCTGTAAAGCACATTTAACACAAACATAAAGACGGTTCCTCCCTGATTGCATGGCCATGTCCCTCATGCTTGCACCTGCATGTTTTATATATGATCTTTTAAGTCACTTTTCTGATAAGTATCAATCCCAGCTCTTCCTCCATTTTTGTTCTCTTCTACCAACACTCAACATGTATTTGTGTATTTAGTTTTTACTCCCTAAATATTTAGATTCAGCAGTTCTACCCTTCTTCTCGGATCATGACTAAAGCCCAGATGAGTTTTGTGTTCAAAGCCGGGTTTATTTTCCCGATTCTGTAGTTGCTGTTTTGTTGATGACTGTTTTGAATGGCTTTAATTGTCTGAATGTAATGCACTGAAGCTTTACGTTGTATGTTGCTAGCAGCAGTAGAACTTTGTTCAGTCAGTGCACATGCAGTTTCACACAGTTTCAGATCCCATTACTTTACTTCACTTTTAAAACGTAGAGCAAAAATAATTGTTCCTTGTTTTCCCTTTCAGCTCCTGCTTGCCTTGCAAAAATGTTTCCTTTGTAGATAATGCATGAAACTGCTGAGAGATAATTGAAATATTAAAGTGACAAATGTTTTCCTATCATGCATCTTTGACTTTAAATACAGAGACACTGACTGACATTGCGGCTGCATTAGATGTGGATTGTGCACATTTGTATTATATTTTAAAGTACTTAAACAGGAATGCAGGCTTTCCTCTCTGAGGACTGTCCAGTTACATTTACCATAGTTTGTCTTTACTTCCAACTGCCTCCTCTCTTCTCTCCTCTGCTCCTTTCCTGCGCCCCTCCCTAACTCCTCCTCTCCTAGCAGCCGCCCCCACCAGAGGACGCGCCCCCGCGGCCCAAATCTGGTAACGTTCAACAAAGGCTGCAAACACTGCGGATTGCCACGCGCTTTTACTGCGCCATGAAACACGTAAGAGATGTAAGGACCCAGGGCTCGTATCAGGCATGATCTATTCAACAATTCCTTTGATTTCTGCACAGATCATTTTCTTTTCACATCTTCCAGAAGGTGATGCACTGTTATTCACAGTACATAGTTAACACATTTGCTTATTAAAGTCAGAGTGTTATTTAGCGAGTACACTTCCTAATACTTGCTGTCGAACATTTGTCAGGTTGGCTTCTGCAAGGTCTCTAGACAAAAACAGTCTTTGGGATTGCACTGTATTTTCTGGGAAAAACAAACCATTTGCCACGTTTCCATACCACAAATGAGACATGCTTTTTGATACATTTTTACATGTTTCTTCCACTCAAACCCATCCCACTGCATCTGTAATAGAGGAAAATACCCTGGCTCTCTGAGTGCAAGTTATTACACAGTGTGTGTGTGTGTGGGTGTGTGTGTGCGCGTGCGGGGTGTGTGTGTGTGTGTGTGTGTGCGTGTGTGTGTGTGTGCGTACGTGTGTGTGTGCGCGCGTGTGTGCGTACGTGTGTGTGTGCGCCTGTGTGCACGTCTGAGCGACATGTGGGAGCAGGTGAAGTGTCAACAGGGCTGCATTTATTTTTGTGTTTCTCTTTTGTTTGAAATAAATGCCCATCTCATTTCTGGAGATCTATGTCTGTATATGTGCTCCGATGTCTGCTGTTGTGTGTGTGTGTGCTGTCGGCTCTGTGTGTGGAGTCCTGCTGCCATAGAAACGCTGTAGCGGCTAAAGTGCTGCCCGTTACCTCACCTCCTCTTGTTCCTCAGTGACCTGAAACCAGGCACCGTCCCGCCTCATGTAACATCTCTCCTATAGGCTGTCGCTAGTGCTGCTATGAACAAATGTACTACAAAAACATTTGACCTTTTGTAGAAACGTTTATTGGAGTGTAAGCCTAAAGATACGCTAGAGCTTTAGTGCTAATTGTAGTCTGTAGTCAATGGTTTCAAAAAGCACTGTATGTTTGTTTTCATAGTTATAAATATTTGATCAATTCTCTTTAAATGATAATGCTTTTTGGAATCATTAAGCTCAAATGACAAAAATATTTCATCTTTTATATTTTTTGTACCACAATATGAAGTGTATGGATCTGTCACATGCATTTAAAACAGAACAGGAAGAGGAACAGGAACAAAACTGTAATCTAATGGCCATGAGCCTGTGTCTCTAAACACAAAATCAGACCATAGCTTTAGCATAAGCATTTTTAACTGTTCAAACAGCCTTAGTTAGCGACTTTGTAAGCCATGATGCATTGGATGGATCTTTACACTGAGCATGCTGCATGACGTGTACAGTACAGTGGACAAATGGGCCTGAGTTTGGACTAGAGCTTGTGTGTCATTAACTTCTTATGGGTGATAAATGAGCTGCATTATATTTGGCAGAGACGGGCTTGTCTAACCACAGGTAAGAGGCCACAGCTCACGTGGCCAAGACGTCAACACGGAGCGGCTGCATTTTGAAATACCCTTTAAAGCCTTTGTGCTCCAGGATGAACTGTTAAATTTTGGGAAACTTACAAAAAATACCACTTTTGTAATTAGGGGCAAAACAGTGATTCAGTTTGCCTTATTCAAATTGGGCTGAAAATGTTGACCCATGAATGACAGCAATTAATAACGGTTGACAAGTTTAGTTTCTGTAGTAAGTCACATTTTTGCCCCAGGACTAGGTACAGGGCCAGTTCACAGCTCTAGTTTGTGTGGGATCAAATGTATTTTTTCTGAGTACTAATTTTGTACACTAATGGCCAGGCAAAGGAGTTGCCCACCTACAAGGACAATGACTTCATCAACGATGGCATGAAGATCTACATTGATGGAGAAAACAAGAAAATGTTCCTGGAGAAGCTAAAGAAGGATGTGGAGGTGTGATGTGTTGTGTCTTGTGTGTGTATTCCTGTGGGTGCAGTTTTAGCTCATTTTTCTGTTTGCTAACACAGTTCCTGGCCCAGCTGAAGCTCATGGACTACAGCCTGCTGGTGGGGATCCATGATGTGGAGCGTGCAGAGCAGGAGGAGGTGGAGAGTGAGGATAATGAGGCGGAGGAGGAGGGAGAGAGTGACGGAGGAGGCATCGGTACCCCTCCAGATAGTCCCAGTAACACTCTGGACAGCACCAAGCCGCTGGCACCAGGAGAGTTTGACCCAGCCATAGATGTTTATGCCATCAAAAGCACTGACAGTAAGTGCCTCCTAACTAGTGTGTTCTTATACTAACAGCTCCCTCTGCTGGACAAACTGTCATTAACATGTCCATGCTTAGCAGGCGCTCCCAGGAAGGAGATTTATTTCATGGCCATCATTGATATTCTACAACATTATGATGCCAAGAAGAAGGCTGCTCATGCTGCAAAGACTGTCAAACATGGGGTAAGTAACTAAAACGACACAATTAATGACTCATAATCTGTTACATAACTTCTTCTTCTTGATGGTTCAGACGCTGCCTTCCCAACACTGGAGAAATATTCCAGCCTTTAATAACATTTGATTGTAGCAGTATATTACTTAAAGGGCCCATATTATACTATTTTCTGATCTATGTTATAATGTTATTGCCTCATCAAAAACCCTGCATATTCATTTGGTGAGTTCTTTTCTCAAACAGAAAACACTCTGTTCCACCTTATGATGTCATCATGTGGTAATACAGGAAGTGCTCCACTGTAGTTTTAAACTCCATACACCTTCACTAGAATCAGTTGGATAATTTCAGCCCTGGAATTGCTCATCTCTACTGAACTAAAGTTAAAAGGTAGCTGTGAACTTGAAAATTATCACTGCATGACATCACAAGGTGGAACAGAGCATTTTGAGCTTCGGAGATGTAAACAGACTAATAAATCAGGGTTACTCAAACATGTGTGAATGAAACAAAACACAACTCCAGGTCTGATTTTGAGGAGGTAACAGCTTTATAACATGGCTTAAAACTCACAAGAATTAATTTTATGTAATATAGGGCCTTTAATCTCACATGTGCATATTATTTACTTTTTTGTTAACTAAATTTATTTCAACATTCAATAAATAAACTCTAGCAGCTATAAAATAAATACGACTATGCTAGCTGAGTGCATTTGTACATTAGGACTAAAGTAAATTATTGAATATAACATCTAAGTGAAGTCTGTCCCAGATTTCACTTGACTTTCGTGCCTGTGTCTGTGTCCAGGCTGGAGCGGAGATTTCCACAGTGAATCCTGAGCAGTACTCCAAGAGGTTTTATGATTTCATCACCACCATCCTGTCATAGCCTCCGTGCTCACAGAGCCACAGGGAGGGGGCAGACTGGCAGGGCAGTGGGTTACTGTGATGTGCACTCCCCTCCCTGGTGGTCTGGTCCCTTTCAAAGGAATATCTCTCTCTGCAGCTAAAACCATCATCAGTTTACATGTAACCTGCCCTCTGTTGAGTTTGTTCATGTTACTTTGGAGAATAAGGGTGTTATAAGCAAGTGTCCAAGTCATTGTGCATTTTTTTATGCGTCTGTATGCAACTGTCAGTTTATGTGGGAATATAGTAGCTTTTTAAAATTTCTAACATCCACTTCCTTTGGTTTTATGGTTTATACAGTATGTTACCATGCTTTTCTGTTTGTTCACGGGAGGTTGTTTAAGGGAGTTTCGCACATGTGAAACGTGGCTTGAGCGTGAAATTAAAACGTTTACGAAATGCAACGCTTCGTTTCAGGGAGGCAGTCTTCCAGTAGGCCAACAGCCACTTCCCCCAATCCAAAAAAACTCAAAGAGCTCAGCCAAAACAAATCTTCCCATTTATACCTTTACGTTTGTGATTGAGCCTGGATTCGTCTTGCCACATTTACTTTCAATAATTTTTCCTCAAAATGTAATTTATTTGTAAGCACCCGCTGCACTTGTCGTTTTTGCATCCTGTTTTACAAATTGTTTAAAGATTTACAGTGTATGTTTACATCAGTCAAAGAGGGATTGCTTTTAGTTGTTCTCAAATGTTCAGTAGTTGTCAAATGCAGCGTCGTGTGGCAGATGTCCCAGGCTTTCCGTGGCTAAGTCCTCATTCAGTCATCAGCAGCTCTTTCTTTTGCCATCAGCACCTTATGAATCAAACGTTTGCACTTTCATTTGTTGTTAGAGGTTAGGAGTCCTTGTTCTGTTACATGCGCTGCAACAAAAAGGCAAACAACTTTTAGAAAAACAGCACTGTGCAAAAGTCAAGAGAGGGCTGTTAAATAGACAGTACTGTTAGAACATTTCCAACTGATATTGCTCTTAAAATCATTTTTACAAAAAGCCAAAAAAAATCCATTGATTCACTGACTCACAAAACACTCAAACAAAAGACTGAAATGAACTATTAAAGTGTTATTCAAAGTGTTTTCAAATTCACTAAAACATTCATTTAAGCAGGTCTGAATTGTAATGTATTTTAAATCAACCAAAAATATATTACTGCTTTTTTTTCCTTTTACAAATGATTTAATGTTTTACACCTCTCTACGCTTGCACAGTACTGTTCGTTACAAGCCTGCTTTAAAACCTTTTGACTTCGACACCAGGCTGTGGTGACTATGCATGTAATTTCAGGGCAGAAGTTTACCTCCGGCATCGTACCAGCACACACGCGGTCGTACTAGTTCGTGTGTGCGTCAGTGTTCAAAATGGAGGAGGAGGAATGTTTTTTAAAATCTTTGCAGGTCATTTACTAACACCGTCAACTTCTCTAACCTCGCGTCTTGTTTTTGCATTGTGTGTTTTTTGATGACATTTTACAGTGGTTTTACCTGTGTTTGAAATTTGGCAGTTACTGAATTTATATGGTAATAATTTCTGTGTTTTTCTGTTCAATATTTTTTATGTATATTTTGCACAATAGGAAAAGGAACCAAATGTTACGAATAAGATCTTGATGAGTTGATACGGTCTTAACAAGGGAAATGCAATATACTTGTGTGAGTGTGCGTGACTGATGTTGTGTATCAATGCCCGATAACCAACTAAAACAAATTACTTTTCATTGAAGCTTCCATTAAAATATGTTTAGATGTATAAAAAAAATATATTCACATTTATATTTTTACATTGGTCATTAATATAAATCTATTTAAAAAAAAAAAAAAGGAGCCACTTTTCTGGATGAGTGTTTGTGTTACGTGTTAAATCCAGTTTGAATTTTTACAGCTTAAAATATAGGTGTAAACAAAACAAAAAAAAAAATCAAAAATTGCATGTTGCTGGTTGCCCTATTTCTGGTCATTGTTCAGGTGTCCACGTGTTGTTAATTATTCTCTATACCACGCTTTAAATAACTCGTTTCATTGTATACACTGTGCAACATGTGTGCCTTTATACTCCAAAACTATTTAATTTTATACTTCTTTTTTTAAAACAAAGATAAATGTTATTTTTAAAGTTCCTCATT
Source organism: Periophthalmus magnuspinnatus (assembly GCF_009829125.3). NCBI lineage: Eukaryota > Metazoa > Chordata > Actinopteri > Gobiiformes > Gobiidae > Periophthalmus > Periophthalmus magnuspinnatus. The sequence continues at coordinate 18,856,735 of NC_047145.1, read as the reverse complement.
TATGCCCCATTTTGTGCCGTTTTCTTTTTCTTTCTCCTATGTGTATTCGTTGTTGTGTCAGTAGAATAATACCATACTGATGATTGTTGAAACAAATTGGAGATTGGCGCATTGTAAAATTGAAATATTAAATGTGTTCAGGCCAGGCCCCCCCCCCCCTCGGTAAAGTCATGAATATACTACTAATCTCTTGTTTTGTTGATGCTAGTCCTGCCTTTGTGTCTGAACTTGTGGAGTGAGTGTTGTGGTTGTTTTGCTTTATTTCATTTTTTTTTTTAACTGTGCTTGTATTTTCAAACCTAACCATTTTAAGGCATTTGTCAGGATTTTCCTTTTTACCTGGCTGACAACACATGCAGCCATTTCTTTATTTTGCATTAATGGTTGTGATGTCTTGATGTGAATGTCTCAAAATCAGTGGTTAGTTGGTTCACCTGCTGCGCTGCTTTTCTGGTTGTAGCTCCTGTTGTCACAGTTGGAAAATACATTATTACACACGCTTTGCACGCTCACTTTGGCAAAACAGTCAGTGGTTATTTTTAGTTAAATCCTGGAAACGAATGGGAGGGAAACCCATACTTAAATGAAATGTTACACAATGTTTTTTGCTGCTGTACATACAAAACCAAGCTTTTTTGTGACTCTGTGTGCTCTGTCACCATGGTCTTTGTTGTCAACCTGTTGCCACAAACCCTGCCAAAAACAAAAGTACCCACAAAATGTCTCACTATGAGCCGAATGAACAGTGTGTATTGTATATTTCAACTTTTAAACTGTCTGGGTAAAATAACACCTCCTGCATCCCTTTTATGTGAAAATGTCTACAGTAACAAGCTATCACAAACAGACAATAAACTTTTTGGAAGCCACATATGGATCTGCAGGTCTGGGAATGGCCTTATTAACCACATTGTAGCATAAAATATATTAATTGGAGAGATGCAGGCCTAAACCAGCAGCTGAAGTGCCCTGTGGGGTTCCCAAATGTCCCCAGCTTATGTTATCTCTGTGTGCGTGTGTATGTGCGAGTGTTTGACGTGGCTGGTGGTGTTGAGAGAATTCCGTTCTGTGGCAAAGAGGCCAAAATGATGTTGTATGTTTATTGTTCATCACATGTAATGATAAAAGATAATACACTCCATTCCATAAGCGTTCTCTCAAACCAATAAAAGCACTTGTTCAGCTTAACTCATGTCTCCCCTTAATTTTATCTAGGCCATTTATTGTTTACGTTTGGAAGTGCGACCTTTGCGTAATCGTGCGTAATTTGGCACAGTCTACAGGTATCGACTGAAACTGAAATTATAAATTACGTCGATCATGTCGGACAAGTGGCATAAGTACCACTTTTAACTTCACAGCGGTCAAACCTGACTCTATATTTTAAATACTATTTTTTTTTTTTTTTTTACTATTTTTACTATAAAAAAATGAATAGACTTCCTATGAGCTTGATTATTAAATCTATAGGCTATTTAGGGCCTAAATCTTTTGCTACATTAAGTAGTTCTATATTGGATTTTTTGTTTGGTTGTTTTTTGGGTTTTTTGTTTGTTTGTTTTTTGTTTTGGGTTTTTTTGTGTGTGTGTGTGAGACCTACATCGTTCATTCCAAAAAAATCATAAATTGAAACGATCATTTAAAAATAATTGTACGTCCGTTAAATATAAAAACGTCTTCTCTCCTCGGGCGCAGATGTAAAACTCGGCGTCTTTGTACATTTATAATATTTTGGGATGACTTATTTGTTGTTGGTTGTATTTGTGGGGGACAGGACCCTCACTAGGAGCCCCTCGTGCCACGTGCGCCGCAGCTGCCTCAGGCGCGCGCCTGTTTGTGAAGCGCGCATGTGCAGTATCAGACTGTCACCGCCAGGGGTCGGTGCAGATCATGAGATTAAACTCCCATCGTCCACCGCCGTGTCCTCTTAACTGCAGCGGGCTGTTTTATCATTCAGCCTGTGGTTTTCACTGATCTGCTCTGCGGTATAATAGAAAAAGACCTACATTTAGACTGCTCCAATGTTTAAACAGAAAATATTAACGAGCCGCTTTTAACGTAAAATGTGAAATAAAACGACAAACGGCAATAATCGTGCAAATGGCAGCAGATCATGTTTTAGGCGACAATAAAACGGATGTAGAAGCACCGATTAACACTTAGCAGAGTGTCTTGTGCCGACTGTGAACTTGACCTTTGACCTTTGACCTCTTTATGGCAGGCAACAGCTTTAATGGCGCTGCCTCACTGGGGCAATAGATGTTTAAAACACAATGGTATATATAGCATTGTCCTACACACTTTTGAACTGTGAAACCTTTCAGAATTACTTTTAATGTGTAGAATAAAATGGATATTTTATAGAAAGCAAACATAGTTAAAAAGAAAAGGCTGTGAACAAAGATAGTAAAAATAATACACTATAAGCTTGTGTTTCTTTGTTTTGGGGAAGAAGAAATAACTCATGCATTGTGATTACTACTGCATTTTATTTCTCTTTAAAATGTTATATTTACAAAATCATTCCTATAAAATAGTTTTAGTGTAAAAATGTAGGTGGTTAATTAAATAAAATTTCTAAATGACATTTTATAGTTATTTTTTTTATTTATTTATTTAAAGGACAATGTTCAGTTACATTAAAAAGGTGGCTGCACCAGATTTAGCATAATGCTACTTTTCAACAACAATTAAACAATTTAAATAATTTAATGGCACCAGTCTTCTGTATGTGTATGAGGTTTATATATTATTATTTTATTATTATTTCTATTTCTATTATATAGTATAATAAAATCTAAACAAAAATAACAATAGTTGAATGAATAGTTACATATGGTTAAATACAAAAGACATCAAAGTTTCTATTTTTGTTCAAATTTACTAGTGTCTTGACTTTATAATCATTTCAAAACTTAAAATATGTCCCACAGCTTATTAACCCTGATCAATCATGTTTCACTAAAACTAGATATGCATCTGACAGTATTAGGAGATTTTTGAACATTATTGACCACTCAACCCTCGAAACAACAAGCATTAATTCTATCTTTAGATGCAGCGGACGCGTTCGATAGGGTCGAGTGGTCCTAGCTTTCACAAGTGCTAAAAAAATTTAACCTTGGGAAAACTGCATTAGATGGATTGAATCATTATATAGTGAGAAAAAAAAGCTCGAATCTTTATTAACGGAACCGTCACAGACTGTTTTGGTCTAATTCAGGGATACCGCCAAGGATGCACCTTGTCTCCCATTTTGTTTAACTTGGCAATAAAACCCTTCACTGAGACCATCAGACGCAACAATGAGATCCACAGAATCACAGTTGGAAAGGTGGAAAATAAGATTTCATTATACGCAGATGACATTTTTCTATATGCTAAAGAACGTGAAAAATCTGTTCCGCTAATAATAGAAACTATTAAGAAATTTGGAATTGTATCAGGCTACAGGGTCAATATTAAAAAAAAAACTTAAAGAATTGTTCCCTTTTTCCTGGACACAAACTGGCTTTAAATACTTGGGGGTAAACATAACATCTAATCTAAAGGAGCTATTAGAAATAAACTATATGCCACTGTTTACAAAAAATTCTGAAGAAATGGAAAACTGGAATCTCCTTCCCATTTCACTCGCCGAATGTAATTAAAATGAATACATTACCTAATTTCATGGACCTTTATCAATCATTACCATGTTACATTGATAAATCATCCTTTAAATTTCTGAATAAATATGCAACCCAATTTATTTGGAAAAAAGGTACACCTAGAATTGCCTACAAGATGTTATCCAAACCCAAAGATAAAGGGGGATTGGAGCTTCCAGGCTTCCAGCTGTATTACTGATCATGTCAAGTAAAAGCTGTGTTAGGCTGGTTTGATACACAAAGTGCTCCCCACTGGACACTCATCAAGGGAGATCTTTGCTCTCCTGCTCCATGGGCTTCATTGCCATTTATTAATAATATGAAAATGTTACCTCCCATTCAGAATATCAAGTTTGTGCACCTGCCAAGATGTTAAAAAATACCGTGGCCTTTCAACATCCATATCAATTTTATCCTCAAACCCTCCCAAGCTCAATCAGAAAATTGTTGTTGGTAAATTGGAGAAAACTTGGACTAACAAAGTTTCATCGATTATTTAAAAATAATACTATAATAATAATAAAACTTCTCAGATTTAAAAGAAGAATTTGGATTACTAAAATAAGTTTTTTTATAAATACTTTCAAATGTGTCACTGTTGATTAACCAAAAACGTTTGGCAATAGATGCTTCAGAGTTAGAGAATATGCTATTAAATTTCAAATGCTTGACGGGGGTTATTTCTAAGTTTAAGTCTTTAAATTCCTACCTAAACAAGAGGAGTCATCTCTCACTTCTCAAGACATATATGGTGAAAAAAACTTGCGTGTTTGGAATTTAAAGACGAGCAGTGGAGTAATATGATGAATAGTGTCTTTTTTTAAATGTCAAGCAATAGAATATTAGAACAAAATTATACATTTTTGCATAGAGTGTAATAATAATTAATTATAATGAATACCATTAGAACAGAACTGTCATTCAGGCCAGTTGATAGTTCTCCAGTAATTCCTCTGGGCATTCAGGAGAGCAGTATCTACAAACACAAAGACAAGCCTTTGTATAAAAACACACATACATATACATATATATATATATATATATATATATATATATATATATATATATATATATATATATATATATATATATAAAATTTATATTTATTTAAAAAATTGTAATAATGTAATTTTAAAACATGGGCACACACCTAACTATCTCCTCTGGGAAGCAGCTCTTGATGGCGTTGACGTGCTCCTGCAGAACAGACCCAGGTTCTGCATCAATCTCCAGCACTTTCTTCAGCCCTCCACTGGTGATGAAGAGCCGCCGAGCTTTACTGTCATGAGGCAGGACCTGAGAGAGCACAGAAGAGAGAAGGGTAACAAAAATATATAAATAATACAGCTGCTGGCATCCATGTAGAGCTGTAACAGTTTTGGGAGCAGGCTGCATATGGCCACAGCTTTGGCATGCTCCGGAGTGTGCTGTCCAATCTGGTTTATGGACCACACGGTTGCGGCTTTTATGTGGTGTTCCGGCTCCTGCGACAGGCATAAGGCGAGCTGAGGCACCCCCTAGAGGAGAGGGTAGGTACGCACTTAAGGTTCAATCCGTTTATATGACCTACATACCAAACCCCAAAGAATGCCTCCACTTTTAGATGCCGCTGGTCTTACGGTGATTAGGAGATTTTACACACACGCACCTTAGAAAGAATGACAGCCATAGCTAGATTCTCATTGTGTGTGTATCCCAGCATCATGATCCCAGGCAGACGCATCTGTCCACGGCAGGTCCGCAAGTAGTGTATAACAATGCCAGACCTCCACAGTTCACTATTAACTGAGCCAGCTGTAAATTTACATAAACACTGTACATTACCTTTTCATCTCTATGTATGCATCCAATAATATGTGTATCATCTGCTGTACCTCTGGCGTATGCTTGACCACCTCTCTCATAAGCGTAGTGACATTTTTCCTCACATATTCATCTGGGTCTCTAAAACAGGTGATCGCTGCAGGGAAAACCTCCGCTTCGATTACCATTTCAGCCAAACTGTAGGAGTGCTTACTGATCTGACTCAACGCTGAGAACACCCGTCTCTGGTTTAACAAGAGAATAAAAAGGTGGGAAGTTTTTTTTAAAAATGCTCATATTGTTGTTGTATTGTTTGTGGTTTAAAATTGTGTGAGCTGTGTGCTTTTTTTTGAAGATAAATACAATGGTAAACTGGACTGGTAGTCTCTAAAGAACCGATCAAATAAAGTAAATAAAATATGTGTGTATAAAATACATCAGCATTGTGTTTGCCTTGGGTCCTACCTTCAGTTTGGCGTCTGGATTCAGAATCATTTGTGCTAAATGTGCAATAGCCCCAGTGTCCACCACAGTCTGAAAACATATGACATATGAATTAGTTCTTCATCAAGTGTTCATCACACTGTCTTACATGCACTGTGTCGTGCGATGCAGCCCAGAGCCCAGGTAGCCGCCTCCTTCACCCCAGGGTCAAAGTCCTCGAGGCAGAGCACCAGAGCGTTGGCTCCTCCGGACAACACCACAGCCTCAGCAAGCTCAGGAGAGTGTTTGGCTACAGCCCGCAGCACAAACGCCGCTGCCTTTTTGGAAAACCTCTGTAGAAAACCAAGAAACTGTTGACTTTTTCCTCATTTATAGCAATGTAGTCTAAATGTACTAGGCCCTCTGTAGTATTTCATTCTCTCTTTTTCATCATCATTGGTTGATTGGTCTTATATTCATGGCATGTAAAAAGAGGTGCATACTAACATTCTATGAATCAAGAGAGTTGACAAGTTGGGGGAGGATCTCCGCCTTAACCACAGCTTCAGCCAGGTCATTATTGTGGTCTGCCAGGCGGCCGAGAGCCAAAGCTGCAGTCTGTTGAACGCTTGGTACTACATCCAGCGTAAGCGGGCGTAGCAAGGAGATCACACCTGTTGGGAAATAAAATGCTATAATGAATTATTTTAATAATACCTATGTTTATCTTTAGGCTTTGTTTGAATGTTTATTACCTGCTTTTTGCAGAATTTCTATGTTTTGTTGCCGGTTTGCAAGATCAGCCACCGTCTGAACAAACTCCAGTCGGGATCTCTGGTACTGTTCAAAAAGTACAACACAAGAAAGCAATGAATACATACAAAATGAATTGGTAAAAAATTTATATATTATGCAACCAGTAGAACTAGCTACTATCCTCTGAAGTAGTTACATTACTTATTATATTTTAATATTATTTAATTTAACTATTTTAAATATTATATATGTGCTTTCATAATTTATTAAATACATTTAAATAGAGCTAAATAACAAATGAGCTGTTCAAATGGCATAACACCAATAACAGAACATGATAACATCTAACTACACAGTGGGTGACATCTGCACCATGTTGCCACAGTCTCTGACATGGAGGTAGTACCCTGACAGCATGAGTAACATGCAGAGGTTCTGTCCTTTTTAGCACATTCAAAGTGCTCCTTGTTTAAGCTTATACTAGCAGAGGAATGTTACATAGACTGTATAAATATATACTATATATACAGACTACATATACAGTCTATGAATGTTACGATTTCTTCCCAAGCATTGTTGTTAGCGTTGCAAGACCATGTGTTTGACGGCAATTAATTTAATTACAGACATTTTCACAGGGATGCATTACACCACAACATGCTGTGATTATAAGTATTACATATATCAATATATTACTTTAACAATTAAGTAACATGTAGCTATGTCAGTTGCTACACGTAGCTATATCAGTTGCTAGCCTTATATGTTAATTCGTCTGACTACTGGACAAAAAGTTAGCTTTAGTATGCTAATCAAACGCAGAGTTTCTTACCTTTAAGTATTTGTAGTTGGCTCATTGTTTAATACTTATTTTAAGCTAATTTTTCCACTCTGTCTGAAACTGGCAAATCCAGATGAATCTGCGCAGCGGTTTCCGTCGGCTTGTGTTGTTTACTGTTGCCAGGGTAATCGCCTGAAAAACCTTTACTGCGCATGTGCACGCATGCGCAAATAAGCCGTTTTGGTGACACGGGTTGTTCTTAGGAACTTTGCATGGACTCCGTCTGCCGTGACCATCGCACGAGGCCAAGGACTCTAAACTTGACTTTAAGGCAGGTAAGTACATTTTTATACTTTTTATATTAACTTTATTCTTACTAGTTGTAATGTATTTGTTCTAATCAGCTGGTTGCTTTACTTCAGTCTTATAACCATGAAGTAGTGGTCATCAATTCTAGCCCATTTGTTTAGCAGTTTGCACTGGTGGTTTAGTAATGTGCAAAAGCTAGCAAAGCCACGTGACAGTGGAGCTCACTGTGGTTGTGGTCCGCGGCAGAGTTAGTGTCTGTGTCATACTAGCGTTGCTCGATGCTCTTTTACAAATAAAGATGGTTTAGCAGGTTAGCACCTGTCTGCCTCAGTGGTCAGATCTTCAGTAGTATAAACACAGTCATAGCACATGGTTTTCCCCAGTGAAGTCCAGCTCTGTCAGTCACAGCTCGCCTCCTGGTGCTACTCTTATCCGCTAAACAAAGACATCGCAGAGGTAATAGGAATGGTTTTGTTTTTTGTTTTGTTTTTTTTGCATTATTAGCTGTCACACACTAGTCTGCACACATGGTCTGGTCTTGGTTGTTGTCACGTAAAACGACACGGAGGGCGACCCCAGCTGGTCGGGGTCAGAGCAGCCCCTGCCCCGTGTAAAGAGAGGGGTTTCCCGGTCCACTTGTATTCACGCTTCCTGTTCTTTTTGCGGTAATTTCATGTCAAATTTGATTGTGTTTTCAAGCGAACTGTTAATGCAGACTTTATTATATAAAAGGAACAAGTCAAGATGTAATTTCCAAGGTTATTAATTACCCATTTTGAGTACAATTTTAGGAAATGTACTGTGCAGTATAAATGATGCACATTAATTTGATCTCTGCTTCTTAAACTCTATGTAAAAATAAGATTGCACATTCAATGACATACCTGTTTATTTGATAGTGTTTTGCGTGTATAATATAGACAAGTTGTGTATGGTGGACCACTGTAAAAATGGTAGATAAATAACATGGCAAAATTCTGTCAAATGGACAAAATTTAAATGTGTATATATATATATACACACACACACACAGGCATACATATACATATATAAATATATTTTATTTATTTTAATTATACACACTTTAATACACGCACATTTTAATTTTGTGGATGGGACAGCATCTGATACAGTGAAAGACCTGTATGACTACTGTATATATTGTCACTTCTTATTCCAGCTGTTGTATGAAGTGCCATTTCTGCAGTTTTGTGGGCTCGAACTAAGACGTTCTCCTAAGGCATCATCAACTTCGACACAGAGGAGGATTTCACTGGCCCTGCTGTCACTGTGTCTGTGCATTAAGATCTCACCTCAGCAGATCACACAAGAGGACGACGAAAAGGCAGGACATATTGACATTCTTTTGTGATTTCTGTGAATGTAAGGATATTTGCACACAAAACATCTATATTTCTCATCTCCTGAGACACTTAAAACAGAAATAGACTGTATGCTGTTCATTTCAACATTGTGATTTCACCATGAACAATCCAAGAACATTTAGTGCTCACATAAGCAAGAAGCACAGAAACTCAGTGGATATAAAAAACTGTCTTAGAGGACTATCTCATGATCATAATCATGAAAATTTCTCCTCTGAGCAGCCAGTAGAACGGCTGAGGAGGCAGAGAGTTTACAAAGTGTTTCAGTTCTACTTTCAAATGAGGACAGTGAACACAGGTTCAAAGGACTCATAATCTACACAAAGTAGCTCGGCTTTTATTGTGCATGCAAACACTGTTGCATATTTCAAAATGTGCATTGCAAAAGATTATTGAAGACATTAATGACATTTTAAACTTCTCTAAATTTCATTCAATTCAAAGACTTGAGGAGATGCTTGCGCAGCCAAATATTGAGGTAGATGATGGTGTAGTTAAAAATATCATTGATGCATTATTTAAAACCAATCCATTAATTGTATCACTGAAACAAAATTGTATCTTCTGATTACAAGAGAATCACTTCCCCGTAATTAAACCCACAGAGTACACTTACAAAACAGCTAGAAGGAATACATTTGCGTATGTCTCACTTATTGACGTTTTGGAGAGTTAATTGAAACAAGAACATTTTTACGAAGTTGTTTTTTGGGGAAAGTGATGAAGTAGGCCAATATGAATCTTTTAGAGATGGACAATATTGCAAAAACAGTCAATTAGGACAGCAAGCTGAATGCATTGCTATCGCCCTGTATATAGAGGATTTTGAGATATGCAACTCCCTCGGAACATCTGTTGTGCGTCCTGATGTGTGTTTATTTTCGTGGGACCCAGAATGCAAAGGACATGATAATTTCTGCTGGACAATTAAGAGGTCTGCCTGAATTCTAAAAGATACTGAACATTTTGATTGACTCAGAGAATGTCTTTTTTCGGTGGGAAGCTCTCATTTTGGTTTTATGGAACATTACAGACCTTTCAGCTTGACAGCAGCTACACAGATCTTCAACTACTGGATACAGAGGCATTAATCGACCACCATCCACTGACTGCATACTGTGTAGCTGGAAAATTGATGGTAAACCCCCATTACGTGCCTGCTGCATTGTGTTGTGTTTGTGTTGGAAGATCATTCTGTTGGATCATTCTCGCTGATCTGCCAGACCTTCCCACTGCCTGTGCCTACCTTTTTGTTTCTTTGTTTTTTGGAAGAAGAAATAACCCTCATGCATTGTGATTACTACTGTGTTTTATTTCTTAAAATTTTATATTTACAAAATCAGTCCTATAAAATTGTTTTAGTGTAACAATTGTATGTGGTATTAATTATAAAATGTTTGTAAAATGTACTTATTTATTTATTATTATTATTATTATTAGGAAAGGCAACAGACTACATTTAGACTGCTCCAGTGTTTAAACGGAAAATATTAATGGGCCGGTTTTAACGTAAAATGTTAAACAAAATGACAAACGCAATAATCATGCAAATAGCAGCAGATCATGTTTTAGGCAACATTAAAATGGATGTAGAAGCACCGATTAACAATTAGCAGAGTGTCTTGTGCTGAGTGTGAACTTGACCTTTCACCTCTTTATGGCAGGCAACGGCTTTAATGGCGCTGCCTCACTGGGGCAATGTTTAAAACACAATGGTATATATGGCATTGTCCTACACACTTTTGAACTGTGAAACCTTTCAGAATTACTTCTAATGTGTATAGTTAAATCTGTCAACTGGACAAAATGGTACAACAAAATGGCTATTTTAAAGAACACGAACATAGTTAAAAAGAAAAAATAATGCACTATAAGCTTTGTTTCTTTGTTTTTTGGAAGAAGATAAAACCCTTATGCATTGTGATTACTACTGCGTTTTATTGCTCTTTAAAAATTTTGATTTACAAAATCATTCCTATAATATTTTAGTGTAAAAATGTAGGTGGTATTAATTATAAAATTTAATTTAAAAATAATATAATTGCATCTATCTTCTGTATGTGTATGGGGTTAATATATTATTATTAGGCAAGGCAAGTTTCTTTGTGCAGCACAATTTGCACACAAAGTAATTCAAAGTGCTTTACAAAATAAGAAAGACATTAAAATCACAATGCAACAAATGAAATCACAAATAATCATCATAAAATTAACATTAAAGGAGAAAAGTGCAGAGTAAAAAATCTTTCAGTCATATGCACAGCTAAACCAAACGGTTTTGAGCCTGGATTTAAACATTGTTAAAGTAGAGGCCTGTCTCCATATTATTACTAAATATGGACTGTCCAGAGGAGCACAGGTGCACATTTGAAGCTATTCAACACATTTTCTTGGAACTGACTCCTATCTGCTCCCAGCGAGTGAGAAGCTTAAAAACTAAACTCTGAAGTCCAAATGGAAATGTATCTTGAGATTCTACATGCTGGAGCACTAAAAAAAAAAAAAAAAAAAAAAAAAAAGTGATTAAAAGAGGATACACTCTTACAACCCTCATTGTTTATATTCATAAAATTGCAGGGCTTTGTTCAAAGAGTTTGTGAAACTTTTATTACAGTTTGGTAGTGTGGACAGTGTAATAGTTTCCATAGCATATGCACAAATTTTAGACATTTATATTGTTCAAATATACAGTTGGGTGTGCATTTCATGTAGAATCATTTGGTACATTGTAAAGTTTGTTACTTGAGCTGGTTATGTTTTTATTTTATACTCAATGAAAACAATAGCAAACTAGAGAAAATGCATAGTGCAAACATTAGAAAATATGGGAGAGCAAAAGAAAATGCATTTTGATTGTGACAGTAAATGTTTTGAGGTAATGATAAAAAAAAAAGTCAGAGAAGCAAAATAAAATGCATTGTGCTCATAATGAATAGGTTCTGTAAGCAAAAAGAAATGATTTGGTCCAACAAATAAAAATAAGTCTAGGAAAACGTAAAAACAAAATAATTTAAGTTGGAGCAACTTTAATCCATAAGTTGAATAAGTTAGTTGGGCTTTTCAAAAAATAATAATAAACGCAACTTGTTGCCTCAAGATTTTTAGTTGAAATAGCCAATTTTTTAAATTTATTTTTTTACTATGTCCTTGATCTTATTTTTCGCTTGACTCCATATGATTGATTATTAAATCAAATCTATGGTCTATTTAGGGCCTAAATCTTTTGCTACATTGAATAGTTATATAGTGGATTAAAAAAATAATAATAATAATAATAATTTTTTTGGTGACCTACATCGTTTATTCCAAAAAATCATTAATTGAAACGATCATTTAAAAATAATTGTACGTCCGTTAAATATAAAAACGTCTTCTCTCCTCGGGCGCAGATGTAAAACTCGGCGTCTTTGTACATTTATAATATTTTGGGATGACTTATTTGTTGTTGGTTGTATTTGTGGGGGACAGGACCCTCACTAGGAGCCCCTCGTGCCACGTGCGCCGCAGCTGCCTCAGGCGCGCGCCTGTTTGTGAAACGCGCATGTGCAGTATCAGACTGTCACCGCCAGGGGTCGGTGCAGATCATGAGATTAAACTCCCATCGTCCACCGCCGTGTCCTCTTCACTGCAGCGGGCTGTTTTATCATTCAGCCTGTGGTTTTCACTGATCTGCTCTGCGGTATAATAGAAAAAGACCTACATTTAGACTGCTCCAATGTTTAAACAGAAAATATTAACGAGCCGCTTTTAACGTAAAATGTGAAATAAAACGACAAACGGCAATAATCGTGCAAATGGCAGCAGATCATGTTTTAGGCGACAATAAAACGGATGTAGAAGCACCGATTAACACTTAGCAGAGTGTCTTGTGCCGACTGTGAACTTGACCTTTGACCTTTGACCTCTTTATGGCAGGCAACAGCTTTAATGGCGCTGCCTCACTGGGGCAATAGATGTTTAAAACACAATGGTATATATAGCATTGTCCTACACACTTTTGAACTGTGAAACCTTTCAGAATTACTTTTAATGTGTAGAACAAAATGGATATTTTATAGAAAGCAAACATAGTTAAAAAGAAAAGGCTGTGAACAAAGATAGTAAAAATAATACACTATAAGCTTGTGTTTCTTTGTTTTGGGGAAGAAGAAATAACTCATGCATTGTGATTACTACTGCATTTTATTTCTCTTTAAAATGTTATATTTACAAAATCATTCCTATAAAACAGGTTTAGTGTAAAAATGTAGGTGGTTAATTAATTATAAAATGTAATTAAAAAATGATTTAATGGCATCCGTCTTCTGTATGTGTATGAGGATAATATATTAATATATTATTATTTCTATTATATAGTATAAGAAAATCTAAACAAAAATAACAATAGTTGAATGAATAGTTACATATGGTTAAATACAAAAAGACATCAAAGTTTCATTCAGGCTGGTTGATAGTTCTCTGAACGCTCCAGTAATGCCTCTGGGTATCCAGGAGAGTAGTATCTACAAACACAAAGACAAGCCTTTGTATAAAAATACACCTACATTCCATATATTATATTTTATTTTTTTTGTAATACTGTAATTTTAAGACATGAGCACACACCTAACTATCTCCTCTGGGAAGCAGCTCTTGATGGCGTTGACGTGCTCCTGCAGAACAGACCCAGGTTCTGCATCAATCTCCAGCACTTTCTTCAGCCCTCCACTGGTGATGAAGAGCCGCCGAGCTTTACTGTCATGAGGCAGGACCTGAGAGAGCACAGAAGAGAGAACGGTAACAAAAATATATAAATAATATTTTTTCAGTTATTTGTACACTTATTTACTTTTACTGTTTACTTACTTATATTTTTACACTATTCAATACTTTATTACTGTATCTAATGTGATGATTTTAATCTGGTTTTGGATTAGGAAGATGAAATGATGACAGTAAAATAGCTAGTTCTAGTTTAACATTTTGACTCAAACACACAGCAGATATTTACCATTTAATAATTCACAAAAAACAAAGGCTAATCAAAAATGTTCAGCATAAAACTTGTATAGCGTAAAGCTTGTACCTTGCTGAACTGGCCAACCACGTGCTTGAGTATATTGGAGGGGGCATCGTAGAGTAGGGGCTCTAGAGCAGGGAAATGGGTGCATTTCTGGAGGATGCTCTTCAGCGCCTTCTTACTCTGATGTATACAAGCGAATCAAACAATAATAATTTGTCATTTTTACCTTGTTACGTCATTGCCACTCAGCCGTACCTTGGTCTGCAGATCCTCAGAGCTGCTGGCATCCATGTATAGCTGTAACAGTTTTGGGAGCAGGCTGCATATGGCCACAGCTTTGGCATGCTCCGGAGTGTGCTGTCCAATCTGGTTTATGGACCACACGGTTGCGGCTTTTATGTGGTGTTCCGGCTCCTCCGACAGGCATAAGGCGAGCTGAGGCACCCCCTAGAGGAGAGGGTAGGTACGCACTTAAGGTTCAATCCGTTTATATGACCTACATACCAAACCCCAAAGAATGCCTCCACTTTTAGATGCCGCTGGTCTTACGGTGATTAGGAGATTTTACACACACGCACCTTAGAAAGAATGACAGCCATAGCTAGATTCTCATTGTGTGCGGCTATGTATCCCAGCATCATGATCCCAGGCAGACGCATCTGTCCACGGCAGTCGCCCAAGTAGTCTATAACAGCTGCCAGACCTCCACAGTTCACTATTAACTGAGCCAGCTGGAAAGTTACATAAACACTGTACATTACCTTTTCATCTCTATGTATGCATCCAATAATATGTGTATCATCTGCTGTACCTCTGGCGTATGCTTGACCACCTCTCTCATAAGCGTAGTGACATTTTTCCTCACATATTCATCTGGGTCTCTAAGACAGGCGATTGCTGCAGGGAAAACCTCCGCTTCGATCACCATTTCAGCCAAACTGTAGGAGTGCTTACTGATCTGACTCAACGCTGAGAACACCTGTCTCTGGTTTAACAAGAGAATAAAAAGGTGGGAAGTTGTTTTTTTTAATTTTCATATTGTTGTTGTATTGTTTGTGGTTTAAAATTGTGTGAGCTGTGTGCTTTTTTTGAAGATAAATACAATGGTAAACTGGACTGGTAGTCTCTAAAGAACCGATCAAATAAAGTAAATAAAATATGTGTATATAAAATACATCAGCATTGTGTTTGCCTTGGGTCCTACCTTCAGTTTGGCGTCTGGATTCAGAATCATTTGTGCTAAATGTGCAATAGCCCCAGTGTCCACCACAGTCTGAGCCAGCTCTGGTGTGTGTTTGCAGATGTCACTCAGCACAGAGGCAGCGATGCGTTTCAGGGCTATTTCAGGCTCCTGAAGAGACAAAACCAGCAGAGGGGCTGCGCCTGCATCCAGCACGGCCTGAGCTAGAGCTGCACAGAAGACATGTGTTACAAAAATATATGACATATGAATTAGTTCTTCATCAAGTGTTCATCACAATGTCTTACATGCACTGTGTCGTGCGATGCAGCCCAGAGCCCAGGCAGCCGCCTCCTTCACCCCAGGGTCAAAGTCCTCGAGGCAGAGCACCAGAGCGTTGGCTCCTCCGGACAACACCACAGCCTCAGCAAGCTCAGGAGAGTGTTTGGCTACAGCCCGCAGCACAAACGCCGCTGCCTTTTTGTAAAACCTCTGTAGAAAACCAAGAAACTGTTGACTTTTTCTCATTTATAGCAATGTAGTCTAAATGCACCACATGCTCTGTAGTATTTCATTCTCTCTTTTTCATCATCATTGGTTGATTGGTCTTATATTCATGGCATGTAAAAAGAGGTGCATACTAACATTCTGTGAATCAAGAGAGTTGACAAGTTGGGGGAGGATCTCCGCCTTAACCACAGCTTCAGCCAGGTCATTATTGTGGTCTGCCAGGCGGCCGAGAGCCAAAGCTGCAGTCTGTTGAACGCTTGGTACTACATCCAGCGTAAGCGGGCGTAGCAAGGAGATCACACCTGTTGGGAAATAAAATGCTATAATGAATTCTTTTAATAATACCTATGTTTATCTTTAGGCTTTGTTTGAATGTTTATTACCTGCTTTTTGCAGAATTTCTATGTTTTGTTGCCGGTTTGCAAGATCAGCCACCGTCTGAACAAACTGCAGTCGGGATCTCTGGTACTGTTCAAAAACTACAACACAAGAAAGCAATGAATACATACAAAATGAATTGGTAAAAATATATTATACCAGTAGAACTAGCTACTGTCCTTTGAAAGTAGTTACATTACATTATATTTTAATATTATTTTAATTAAACTAACAATTTTACATATTATATATGTGTTTTCATAATTTATTAAAGACATTTAAATATAGATAGCTGTTCAGATGGCATAACACCAATAATAGAACATGACATATAACATACACAGTGGGTGACATCTGCACCATGTTGCCACAGTCTCTGACATGGAGGTAGTACCCTGACAGTAACATCCACAGGTTCTGTCCTTTTTAGCACATTCAAAGTGCTCCTTGTTTAAGCTTATACTAGCAGAGGAATGTTACATAGACTGTATAAATATATACTATATATACAGACTACATATACAGTCTATGAATATTATGCTCTTTTCTCAAACATTGTTGTTAGCGTTGCAAGACCATGTGTTTTGACAGTAACTGTAATTTAATTACAGACATTTTCAAAGTGATGCATTACACCACAACATTCTGTGATTATAAGTATTACATATATCAATGTATTGCTTAAACAATTAAGTAAGTTCACCCAACAGTAGGTAGCTATGTCAGTTGCTACACGTAGCTATGCCAGTTGCTAGCCTTATGTGTTAATTAGTCTGACTACTGGACAAAAAGTTAGCTTTAGAGTACCAATCAAACGCAGTGTTTCTTACCTTGAATTATTTGTCGTTGGCTCATTATTTAACACTTATTTTAAGCTAATTTTCCCAGCAGTCTGAAACGTTTGACAAATGAAGACGTGCAGCGGTTTGCGTCGGCTTGTGTTGTTAACTGTTGCCAGGGTAACCGCCTGGCAGCGCGAGCCTCGTCAAAGATCGTCTTTTGAGAAGATGAGAGTCAGTCTCCAACTGCTCCTAGAGCCGCTTCAACGGTCAGTGTGTGCGATGCCAAATATCTGGTGCTATGTTCTTATACTTTTACCTTTCATTCTTGCTCTGCTAAATGAAGAGGTCACATTTGGCCTGGAGATGTAACTGTCGGCTAACATTACAAGTCTTGTGCTAAGACTCTTGTTGTATTTACTTTGCGGCCATATTAATTAGCCGTAGCCTACTGTGTGTAAGCCACTGTCACTGGTGCAGAGCTGCAAGACCAAATATCTTGGACTAATGAACACGTTATTAACACGTGTGTAATGTTAACATGGTGTAGCTAACTCTTAAACAAATGAAAGGTCATTTCCCGCCTCGCGCGCTTCTTCTTCGTTGTTGTTTTTTTCTTCTACTTCTTTTTTGCTGTGCCAAATAATTTCTGGAAACTTCACCTTGCATCAAAGCTGTATTTGATTTAAATATTTTATTCTTCAAATCGGTCTAAAGTCTAGGGAAGCTGGTATATTTTGGTCGATTTAGGCTATATTGTATAATTTGGTCAGTTGAACTAGTTAACGTTTAAACTGATTTTATTCTAGTTGATTTCTCTGTAGAAAGTTAAGATAAACGCCGGGGTTGGATAATGACACTGAACATGTTGAATTTTACTGTAGCTGTAGAAGTGTTTGTAAGGTTTATGTTGTTGCTTTATCGCTGGTTGAGTGCGTTTTGTTATTATTATTTATTTATTTTATTTTATTTTTTTTGTCTAAAGCTGCCCATTGCCCAACGCCCGCTCTTTTCAGGTAACTCACGCAAATCTGCACCATTTTAAAGTTATTTTAACTAAAATAACTAAAGTATTTTAAATTATGTACTGACTCTTTTCATCTGTCCAGGTTCTGCCTCTCATTAACAGTGTCCTGACCAGTCCTTGGTCTTAACATGTTTACAGCAAATAACCTTTTTTTCTGTTTTTCCTTGAATGCGTCCCATTCAATCCATTCGTTGTTTGTTTTATATTTTTTCAGTAAAATAGTTCAACGGGCAAAACTATTGAATCGAAATATTGGGACAGCTCTCATGACGTTGTCTCTGCTCCGTGTGACTTCAAAAAGTTCTTGTTGAAAATATTTTTTCCATATTCGACAGAACATAGTAAGTGTAAAATGTTTATTTAGATGTTTTTATACTGTGCAACAGTAACAATACAACAGGTTGTCCATACAATCGAGCGAATAAACACGAGACATTAAAACATCATAATGAGCGTGAAACTGAACAGCCCCAGACTTTGAGAGCAGAAGAAAACAATAACATGGTTGATTAAATAATTGTTTTTTTACAGCTGATTTTTGAAAATCAGCTAAAACAACATGGATTAAAAAAAAATCAAATTTTACAAAGCACTGCTGATGTGAAGGCAAACTATTTTCTCCCATAAAAAGCCTTATTTTTCGCCTTTACCGTCTTGACACAAGTTCTTTCATAACAAATTCCGTGATGGCTTTCCTCTACGTTTAACATTTCTAAAGATTACATAAATGCGTATTAAAAGAGTAGGCTATAAAACCTTTAAAAACCAAGAGATAATAAAAGCATGCACGTTTCATCCTGCGCTGGTGAAGCACGTGGATGATTTCGCAATGACATACGTTTAATTTGAACAAAACAAACTTCAGTCACTGTAAAATAACAGATAGGTTTGCACATCCTTTCTTCCCATTTTTTTCCAATTTTAGCAGTCTTTCATTGAGAATTTCCAACAGCAAACAACATCCTTAAATTGTTTATTTGAAATGTATCCGATCCCTCCAGTATAAACTTAAGATGTGATAATATATTAACAACAAATTGAGGGGGGAAAAGAACGTCGTTGTGTTGTCTGCCCCACTGGACTAGGTTGGCATAAAATGATAAACTGGATGAGGCGTTGGCTCTCAGGGGAGTCATCCAGAAGAAGATCCGTTCAGTGCGACCTTCCTCGGTTTGTTGGTGCCGCTGTTGCCGCTGGGGAACTGTGTAAAAGAGCGGCCGGGGGTGGGTGGAGCAGTTATTGACGTCCCGTTTACGTTATTATTGCCGTGTGTGGTCTGCAGGGGACGTGGAGACTGCGTGGCTGTGGCTGGGCTCGGCAGAGAGGAGGACGTGGATGGAGCCCCAGTGGGACTTCGTGCTTTGTCGCTGGCTGAGTCACTCTCTGGCCCAGATCTGCCGGTGCTGTTCTGCCCGTCCTGCTCCGAGTGACTCACCTTCATCTTCTTACAGCTGGGTCTGACTCTGTACTTGAGGGGAAGTGGACCGTTCTGTGGAGGCCAGGTAAAACTTTAACAGAAAACTAAAACTATTTGGTCAAGCTTCATTCAGTGACAATATTTAAAAAAAATTAAAAAGCTAAATAGTGGCACTTTTACAACTTTATTTCATCACTAACCGCTTTGGACCACTAATACCAATTTATAGATAGTTAATTTATTAAACAACTGAGTACGTCTATATAATCATCTAAAAGGTTTTTACAAGTTTTTAGAAAATATATGTTGGTCAAATATGACAAAAGAACAGCACACATACCAAATAGGTTAAGTTGGGAAAGCATAGCACTTTTAGAAATCATGAAACAAAGCAATATTTTATAGCACAATATTTTTATAAGTCATAAAAACAGTGATTCTTACCCTTCTCCATGTGTATATATAGGCTATGTCCATTAATGTGTAGTAATCTTTCAGAGGCTCGTCTTCATACATAACATCCACCTGGTAAAAATGTATATTTTTTATGTTAATTGTCAGAAATAATTAAATGGTATACACATTGGCAAGCAGACCTTTTGGGTACAGAGCAATGATTTCAAGGTAAGAATATAGTTTCTGACCTGATAGGAGTTTGGGATGTCCATTTTGCTGCGCAGAAACTTCCTAAGATGCATCACTGTCATTGCGGCTGGACACTGCAGGTACCTTTTATTTGCTAACTGCAATTACATAGAACAGTTAAATATCAGTTGTAAATTATGCTTGATTAAAATTTTAACCCTCAAAAAATATTAGAATAAATACAATAAAACACAAATTTCCCAATGAAAATTGAATGGAAGTAATATACCTGCTCCTTAACCTGCTTTCCTTCTGGTCCCAGTCCCATTCTGTGGAAACAAATTAAGAAAATTAACACAAAATATTTTAGCTTTTGCCACAATGGATTATTGTCAAACTATTTTCTCTATTGTGCACTGAGATTTTTTAAATAAATGAATAGCCATATTAAGGGTTTAAATATGGACTGAATGCTTCTAGATAGAGAATATTTACAAAAACTTTATTATTGATAAAAAATATTATTTTTTGGACATTTAGGTATAATACAGCCGCTGTCCTTGTCATAAAAGGTCTTTTTCCATGTGTTTTAGTCTGTATAGACCAAACGATCAAAATACAATAGTAGTTTTAATAGATTTTTCTGATTCATTGATGCAGCCCTAGACTTCAAAAAGTGTGGATACTACTATGATCTTTTCCTTAAATGCTAAACAAAAAAAACGTCCAGGAATGAAGAGCAATACCCTGCAGTTATATCAAAGTGTACCTGGTTGGATCAAAAAATTCAATAGAGAGGCTGATGATCTCATCGTCTGTAATAATTCGTTTTTCCTCATCTGCCACTTCTCCACGGTCCTCATTTGTTCCATTTGAAGCTTTAAGAACAAATAATTTTTCATCAGTTCAGAAGCCAGACTTGTAGCATGACCTTTATAGTTTCATCTTGAAGACTCACCATCTAAAGGGTGGTCTGCATAAAAGTCTCTTCTTCTCTTCATTTCATCTTAAGTTATTCAAGAAAGAGCATGAGAACATTAAACAGGTTAAAATGCTTGTTAGACACTCTGACAAAACAACACATGACAAATGTTTCAGATAAGATATGTATCAATCAAAGGTACTTTGAATCTTTGAACATAACAAATGCACTTAAAGCCTTACTTTTGAAGAGTCCAGGGACCAGTTTGTACACTATGTCCTGTAGAGTTTTGTCAGACCTTAAAACAGAAAAAGTAGGTTTAAGATTAAATTGATACGACTCATAAACGACTCAGAGAAATATAGCAACAATTGTAATGGTGTGTTCTGAAAAACCTTACCTTATGTTGAGCAATGGTTTGGTCTTGTGCACCTGTACATCACAGATGGGACAGTATTTGCTGGTTTCCAAGTAGCGCACTATGCACATTTTGCAAACTATAACCAAAGGGCAAAAAATAAGGTCACATTATGGTTTCTCAGCAAATGCAATTGAATGGAAAAACAGCTACCATTTTACACCGTGTTACATGAATTCAAACTTGTGTTTGCTTACAGGAGTGAAGACATTCAATGATGGTCGTGGCATCGATGAAATATCCCCCGCACAGGACGCACATCAGGTGAGGATTGAGCTCCGTGATTTTTATCCGAGTCGTCCGATGCATATTGACCAGAAATGCAATAACCCTGCAGAAAAAAATATGGGAAGCGTTAAACTGTCGCAAATCACGTCTGCAAGCACAACTGTAGACCATTTGGGATGGCCGTTTGTTCTGGGTGTCTTAAAACATAATCTTTTATGCTAATTCAGGCGAGCCAAAGGGCTGAGAGTTTGCACCGTGAGCTTAATGTCCATAAATCATCCTCACGCAGATCTGGAGATCCGCGCATCTGTTTGCGTTTACTTTAAATCGCCGTAGCAAAGTTTTAAATAGATATATTTTTAAATTCACGACCGCGGTTTATGTGACTGAGCTGTGGACACCGCTATTAAGTCACTGAGGACTGAGACTCAAAACCTGGTAGTTGTTTTAGATCAATCTTCCCTCAATTTCAGCAGAAAAGCACATATTTCGGGAACATAATTTGTCACTTAACCTGTGCAGGTGTAAACAGTCCACACGGACGCGGGTACAGGGGCTTTTATTGTTTTGACGCGATGCTCCCGGGTGAATCTTTAATAGGACGGGCGAACTACGTGTCAGGTGTGCCACGGATACAACGGGAAACCCCAGGGTTTCTATGGCAACCCGTTTGCTTTTTGTCACATGGCTGGACATCAGTGGACGGTAGTGAGGCAGGACTGTTCACCCAAACAACAGCACAGCCCTCTCTGCACAGTGTGCAGGCGCATGAGACCGCGGATCGCTCTCCAGGCGCACAGAGGTGGACTGCCAGGCATCCGACAACACGGCTGCCATTTTGTGGCTGAAAAATCAAGCAGTAACGGGCTGTGTGCTTTCCCCTTCAACCCAAGGAGCAAATACAACACGTCCGACTCATAATAATGCCCCTGCTCGCACATGAGCGCGGGCTGATCCACCTCTCACGATGTTCTCGGGGTTATTTTCGTTCATACTGTTCTTCAGAGCGTGTTGACTACAGCCAGCAGCGCTGTGCAGCAGCAACATGGCCAGACACAAGCGACTGCTGCACATATCTGAGCGCATGTTATCCTGCTGTTAGCCCCGTGCCAAAGCGGACAGAGGCAGGCGAGATTTAGTTTTTTTAATAGTCAACACCAACTCTACGCAGCCACATGCCCAAAAATAATCAAAGTAAACAAAAAGCGTCAAACCTTAAATTTCAGTCCTCTTAAAACAAAGATGGGTCAAACGAATATACATGGCCTTATTATCGCTTATTATCAACTGTCTTGGACTTAGAGGTTATAGGATAACCACATTTAAACTATTCCACTGGATGACAGCCAACCTGTACCGAGCCTTAAGCAGTTTTTCCCCAGACAATACTGACTGTCCACTTCAACCGCAGTAACGACCAACCGACTGGACACTGATGGACAGCAATACTGATGTGCCAAGTAAATGTATGAAATCCATGACCAAGATCTGATTATAGGCACTTTTACACTTGTGACCGATATAACAACGACTCTTCTCCAATGACATAATGACAAGCACCAGTGTGGAAACTCTGGGGAGGAAAAATGTAAATGTGTTTTTTGTGCGTCCACTATGAAATATTTCCCAAAAGAGTTTTAGGATTGGTACATCACACTTAACGAACGTGGGTTATGGGTTACATCCCGGGATGTCACATTAATGAACATGACACTGAAGGATGTGTTTGGTTTGATTAAACACGCACGAGCTGCAGTGTCAACAAAAAATATCAGGAACAGAAACATCCAACTTGAATTTGGGTTTAATAAACTTTAAAAAAACAGAGGCAGTCAAATACAGTGGATCACCTGCCTGTGTGGCGATTTCTAATTAGTTTAACAGCATTTATTTGTCAATGTCTGACTCAATGAACATGCAGCTTACATTCAATAAAAAAATAAATACAAATAATCACAGGGCGCCAGGTAGAGCCAATCAAGAGCCAAACACCGACTCGTGACTTTCAATTAAGAGGCTCCTGATAGACAAACTTAGCACATGGAACTGCTGAATGTTTCCTATAAGCTGAGCTAAAACAAATGTATAACCAGCAAAAAATACACAGACCTAATGGACAAACAGCAGTGACCAAAGTAAACGTACAACAGGGAATCTTCAGGCAACTGCTTCAAGGGGCGACTCAAACCTTGTATGTTTAAGTTAAAATGACAGAACAGGCAATCAACAACTGCGTTATAATCACATTTAGACCTCTGCTGCATTGTCTTCTTTGGTCCATACTTTTAACCTGTGATTTGTTATATTTTACGTGGATACATTACACTGGGCGTCTTTTGTCTCACACGACATCAGCCCAAGTTTAGTTTAAAAGTCCGTGATATTATTTTAAAGGCACAAAAAAAAGGTTTCACAGGGTTAGTAACAACACAAACTTTGCGTTTCTATAAAATGGCATTTTATAATGGAATGGTTTGTCGGTAAAGAGCGATAGAACAACTTGATGCAGCTCAATCTGAGACAATTCGGACCTGCTCGCCCGGGATCTTTACTTTTGCATAAATCCTTGCAGTGCACAGGGCACATCATCTTAGCCCAAACTTAAGAGGCTGCATCTTTAGACCTTCACCTAAGGAACACCAAAGGTCGCGGATCAAAATGTTCCGTTATGCTCCCGTGAGAACATGTTTTGCTGAAGCGGTGCAGACACAGAGCTCCACGTCGGTAACAGCCGCAGCCACCTCTCGAAGCTCTCCAGTGTGCGCTGAATCAGGGCGTGCAAACACACAATAGCGCCACGCTAAAGCATCGCGCGTTTCATCGTTTAGTTGGAGATGTCGTACGAGGCTTACCTGGTGCTTCGACTGGGGATCGGTGGGTCTGAAGGTGAATAGACAATGAAAGTTGGGAGGCGATCAGCAGCAAATGAATAGGAGTGGAGCCGCCATCTTGAAGGCTGCAGACGCTGTCAGTCGCGAAGAGCGCTCCGCGGAGCGAAAGGCATTTCAGATGTGCGAATAAGTCCTTTCTTGCTGCGTACGTCCCTTATGCAGATCCTACTCTGGACCCAACAACAACACAAACCGCAGATTACGACTCGGTAAGTTTTCGCTCTGGGGCCGTCAACTTTGCCTCCAAAATAAGCGCTTCACCCCCAGTAAAACGCAGCAGTGTGTGTGCTCAGTGGAAACTGACACCGTCCCCAAAATGGCTTGTAGTTCGACCGCCCCGCAGTGGTCACGTGGTTTTCCTGCTTAAGGGTGCCTTGGAATTCTTGTCGGTGTATGCTGTTTATCTTTTTACTACGTATGTTGAGAAATAATCTATCATTAGATTCACATCTATGCACCTTCCTCTGAATAAACGATGTGGACTTTAGAGTATGAGATTCAAACACGTCACCAAACCTTATTCCACATTTTATTCCACATTTCATTCCAGCCTGTTCCAGTGACAGCTGAACAGCCGGTGATGGGAAAACGAACTGGATGCATTTAGTGCTTTGGCTCAGCATGAAAAGCCTTGTGGACATTTAACAGACGTACTACACTGTCACAGCCCAAAGTCGTCAGGTATGGTCACTTATTCTGTAACTCCACGAGTTAAAATATAATCAGCAAACTACCACTGCTGCTCACTTATTTTAGACCAAATTAATTTCATGTGGAGTACAGTCGATGAATACTTTTGTGAACGTTATTGGAGCAAAGTCACCCGCTTGACCCGCCTGAGAGACTGGGCTGTAGAGCTATGGGCTTTTCATTGTCTTAGAAAATAAATCCAAGTCTATCGCCTGAGTGACCTAATTAAATGCGCTAAACAGGATGCACAGAAATGACCTCAGGTCATATTTAAGAAAAGAAAGATATAAAAACAGCATAGTTTGTACTTTTATTGCAAGTTTTCAGGTTTGCCTTACATAAATCAATCTAAACTTTACACGTTACAAAAAGTCCAAACAAAAGTCTGTGAAAATGGTCCGTGGCTTCAGACGTCACATCTGACCCGCTCTCTCCAGGCTCTTTGCGGCGTCTTTTAGTTTTCCAACCAAATCCTGCAAACATACAAACAAATGAATGCAATAAACGACAGACCTACACGTTTTTGGTTCACTGAGCAGTTTTTTTCTACCTCACCCGAATTTGTTAAGTCATAATCAACATAACTACAGCAGCATGATCACGTGACTCTAGATGAAGCTCAACAAGACGCGACAGTAATCAAAAGTCTAGTCCTTTATAAACGGTGATTATTTGACACACTTTAAGCGCAGATACCTGTAGCTGTTCCACTGTACATGAAAAGTTCACGTCCTCAGAAGATTCTGCTTCTTTCTAGTGACAAAACATTATTATTTGAAGCCAAAATGAAAAGTGCGAGGATAAAAGTGCACGTTTACCTCAGTGTTAAGAGTTATCAAGTAGAAAGGTTCATCCACTTTATCAACCTGCGCACTCTTCAGGAGAAAAAAAAAAGATTTCAGTTTTTGAAACAAAGCTGAAGTCCCAGACATTTGATCTACCTTTATCTGGTATTGTAGACGCCATGAGACATCGTTTATCTCAGGTAGTCGTCTTCCTAAACTAAACAAACAAATGATATTACAGAAAAGCGCGTGCACAGGTGAAACAAGTTTGTCTCTTGAGTCGTCTCTTGTTTGTTCCACAAATGTTGTCAAGCAGAACTCTCTGGCTTTGCTGACTATCAAATAAATGTATGGCAACTTAGAAAAAATGTTTTTATCACTTTAACTTACCATGATAATAACCTTGTAATGTCTGTTTTATGCTTCTGTAAAACAACAGCAGTTTATTACTATGGACATGACAACCCTGATACATTTATTAGAATTATATTATTTTTGCCCCTCTCACCTCATATACACTGTGAAAGATCTCTATTCTCTCTGCACTGAATAAAAGTTCTTCAAGACATGAGCTGCAACAAAGAGGAAGAAACCTCCATTACACAAGTACAAATGATAATTAATTATTAAGATAACAGGCAACATTTATCAGGATGCATTTATGCCCATAAGGATTTTTTTTTTTTTTTATTTAGGTAAAGGATACTCTTGGAGGACTAAAAAAAAAAAAAAAAAATTCAAAATCAAGTCCACTTTTTTTTATTTGACTTGTAAGAAGAGAGACATGACAGACGACTTGAAGTCAAAATACTCATCTTTTTTTTTATACAAGACATATATTCACTTTTTATTGACCATGATATTCGCAGGTGTCATTTGATTTTGTGATTTGTTTGGAGAAGAATCTGACTTCCACTTCAGTGTAAATACTGTTTTTATATTTTACACAGTTCAGTTCAGTTATACCTCAGTGTTGACTTATCCGTGTTTAGTTTGACACACTCCAGTATGAACGTGACCACGGCGGTGTGACTCTGTTTCACTAAAATCTGGTCAAGGTTTTTCAGCTCGGGGTGATCTAAAGCGAAAACGACAAGTACAAAGTGTAAAGCTCAGAAAAACGAACACATTTATGCATTTTATAAAAGCTGCAGATTGTCATCCATGCTCGTGCACTCAAACTGACGTTTCCAGTGGAAATCGATGATGATTAACATGTGAATTGGATCTTCTTCTGCTGGAAGCTAGTGCTCTTTGTTTATTTGAGTAGCAAAGTATTTTGCGATTGATATGACTCTTTATTTATAGAAAGTCCTGTAGTCCGTACACGGGCGACGGCTAAAACACTAAAACTGCTTTTATATTGAACTGAATGGATTTCAGAGTTAAATCTTACATCTACTGAAAAATGTGAATTCCCTGTCACTTTTGACTAATGATGGTTAAGCTAAACAGAATAACCTTGCCGAGCAGCCTGTTTAAATAACAAAAGGCAGTGTGTAGTGGCTGAGTCCAATGGCTAATGAATGCAAAGCAGCAGAAAAGGCTAACATAGCTCAGAGCTAATGCACGCACGTGTGCACGAACAACAGCCTCATTTTCACTCCTACACAACTTATAAACATACAGCATTTTGTTAACAGTGTCTAGACGCGGTGGTGTGTTTGAAAACACTACAATCTCAAAGCTAACGCTAGAAAGAAACCCCGGAAGCAGCGCGAGAACAAAGCATCAGCTCCAAACAGCCCCGCCGCAGCTCACCGAGCACCGAGGCGTCCCCGGGAGCCACGAGCACACTCCGGAAACACACGTCCAACATCACCGAGAAACTACGAGGCTCGAACACACACGGGTCTGCGAGCAGCTTCAGCCCTCTCTGCACTGACTCAGACAACTCCATTTTGCACAGAGTGACCCATGACACCGAGCACGTGACACATCAGCTGATGCAGAGAGAAAAAAGAAAAAGCTAAACGCACATAGCACAAACCCGAGGCTCTCCGGGCTTCAGCTTCATCACAGACCGAAGCGTTTGTGCATTTACCTGAACGCACATTATGTTTCACTCAGCCTGGTTAGCCTTGTATGTGACGTGTTCATATTGTAGTCTAACTATATCCCATATCAGGTGCTGTTTTATCTGTTTCCCAAACTATGAAAGTTTGATCACTAAATCCATGTCTTATCTGACCACATATAGAACCTACAACTGCGCCACAAACGTGGCAGCCATCTGACCTCTGTCTAAAGTCCAGCTCTTCTTATTCCATTTGCTTAGACTTAAGCGTTTTCCTTTTCAGCATATTTCTCATTGATTTACTTTGTGACCAGCCCAGTTCCTCCGGAGATTTGGTGCCACTTTATTCATTCCATGTTAATGATCGCAGTTAGATTGTGAGATACAGAATATCTAATAAATGAGGTTATGGGCTTTCATTGTGTTGTCTTCTCTGACAGAATCACTTTGTGTGCAATACTTCTCGGATATTATATGTTCAAAATCGGGATTACGATGTTTAAATGTGACGTTTGGACCTAAGAAAACACCTGTTTATTTTGGTTTGAATGTAAAAATAATGTGCACGAGGGACTGTCACAGACCAATCAGAGACAGTCCTCTATTTGTATTTCCAGTGTTTGTTTTATATTTTATAGTATTTTATTTTCGTCCCGCTAAATCCCTCTTATGTCACACAGCTTTTCCGTTTGTTTTTTAATTAATTATTCTGTGTACTTCCTGCTTCTTTAAAAGTTTGTATCCAGTTCAATATTATATTATTCCACGATTCCTTATGACTAAAAAACTAAACGATCGCTAGGTCCAGGTGCTCTCATCATGTTCAGTGCTTTCAACATAAAACAGTTTTCCTCACATTTCTGCTCAGTAGTGCACATCTACCATTCTTTTTTTCAAATGGTAAAATAAAAGGTCTGATTTATTTTCCTCCTTGCTGTTAGTTAGTTTACTCATTTAATTTATTTTACTTTTATTCCACAGTAAAACATTTTAATCAACTGTAATAGCTGTTGCCTACTTGCTTTGTGAATGTCAAGAGAAAATGAGAAAATTTAAATCTGAATGCCATATAAGAGAACCTAACACATTGCTCCATGTTAATGAAATAAATAAAATCTGTGAATTGACAAAGAAAGATTAGACTAGATTATCCCATGACCCAAAAGTATTTTCCACGAATATAAAGGCTGATGTGAAAGTAGGTAAGCTACAATAGAAAGCTTTTTAATTTATATTTATCCATGAGTATGAAGTGAGGAGGGATGTCATGTACAAAATCAAAGCATTTCCTTTGAATGGCAAAAATAAACCACTAAAACTCATGTGTTACTTTGCGTCCAAACCTCCCACAGACACAAACAGCAGAAACAGCGACTTTGTCTGAACCTCGTGATACTTTTGTCTCGTCCGGGACATAAGTTTAAAGGTTTTGGTTTGACACAGGTTTTGGTGGAGAGTCCAGCACCTTCTTGTCTTTATGAGGATGTTATATTGCTTTTCTTAGAATGTTCAGGATGTTTGCTGTCAGGTCAGACAGGCCTAAAGGATAATGGAGATACTTGTAATTTGACAGATGCGGCATGAATCATATTAATGCCATGCTACGGAATATTCCACGCAACGCAATAACATGGAGACAAGCAGGTGGCGAAACCCCATCCGAATTTACACGAAACATGTTATTGCATTATATTTGGGTGCACTGATTGTCAAATGAGTGATGTTTGCAGAGTGCGTGACAGAGCAGGGGCTCCCTCCTCTTCTGCTCTAGAAGGTCAGCACAGGGTCAGTGTCTTGCTCAAGGACACACCAGATACTTTTACGAATAGCGTGTGATGCTGCTCATTTAAAAATATATTATTATATTATCATTTTATGACTATAATTGATTTTATGATATACTTAAAGATCCTGTTTACACTCGAGCCCGTCTGTCGCGCGCTCGAGTCTTGGCGCATGTTACTCTTTGGTTTTGTGCGCATAATTTTGGTCTTAAATTGAGCCAGTTTTTCTCCTGATATAAACTTTGTTTAGTCCCGATCTATCAGGTTTAGTCCTGGTTTAGTCCCAGATTAGTTGTGATAATTGTTCGAGTGTGAACGCACCCTGAGTGGCCGCTGGGTGGCGCTGGTGTGATTTCTGTTGTCTGCGGTAAAGCAGACTCGTCAGAGGGGGACTAAAGACCGGGAGAGGGGGAGAGTGTTCCAAAAGGAGGGAAGGGGGCTCCCAGAGTCGGGACATGTGCAGAAATAACTCGTATTCACCGTGAGCAGAGTCAGAGTGCGCGTTGTTTGCTCTAATTCAACACAAAGCTCCGTCCATTTCCTGAGATAGTTTGGAGCGAGGAAACAAACCTTTTGAATGCCACACTTCTGATTTGTTAATGGAGACTCGTGCCTGCACACAGTGGCCTGCACATTGTTTCTAAAAAAAATAATAGGTGAATAATTAGATGCATTATTAATTGTACTGCGTTTAAACTTTAGGCCTAAACTGCACCACGAGCGTGTTTAATATGACGCAGATTTACACTGCACATGTTTTATTTTAAATGCAAATGTCACGTGACCTCATGTTCTATAATTGGCCTTTGTTTACTGCATCAGACGCGTAATGTTTTTTTTATGATTGTTGTTCGCTCCATGCACGTTTTTGACTCAAAATATTGGGTATGCGCGCGCTCATCCAGCCTTATAGATTACCTTATATATGTGGAGGTGATGTTGTGCTGTTTCCTCTCGGTAAAAAGTTGCTTTCTGCCGCCACTTCCTCTACTGTTATTGTATTTAAAGATACCCCCATGTGTCTACTTCAGGAGCGTGATAACAGTTGACCTGAGCGCTTACTTCAAATCCCAATCAGAGGCACAGGCCTGCATCAAAGTGCACGGTCAGTAATCCAACCCTGTGGTTAGAAATGTCACAGTTTGTTTGACCTGTTTCCAGCAAAAATCTCATTGCATTTGTTCCACCACGCATTTAAGAAAAAACACACCTTTAAATAGGAATTTCAGTGACATTATAGTTTGTACAATTGAGAAGAGCTTTTATGCACACTTTATTTTACTTTATTGTAGTAGTGGTAGTAGTAGTAGTAGTAGTAATAGTAGCAGCAGTAGGCCTATGACTAAAAATGTCTTAATGACACACACTCCATTTATTTTACACATTCCTGTTCCTGAAGCTGAGCACAAAGTTGGGACTTGCTTTAGTCCAAATGAAGAGTTTTACAATCAAGCAGGGTAAAGGATGGCCTGCAGGCTTCTCCGTTTCCTTGTACAGGGGTCTTAACCACGGATCAACTTTCATGCATGCGCAAAAAAAGGATGTGTCTTTGTTCTTTTTGGATCAATGTACACACACTGTCTCTGCCTGGCATGTGGAAGTGACCAAATTAGAAAAAAGCGACCCCATGTGAAGTAGAATCAAATCTATCAAATACAGCAGAAAAAAAGTAGCAGGAATTATGGGCTACAAAGAAGATGCTATTATCAGACCTGTTCACGGAAATGTCTATTATCATGGATTGTCTCACAAAAAACTAAATTAATTTTGTGTAATTATTCATAGTGATGCCAAATCTTGCTGATGTACACAAAAATGTCTTTTCTCTGAATGGCAGCTCTGGGGTTGTAAAGAAAGAATACAATGCTGAACACAAAAGGAGCACAGCAGAAAGAAAAGTGTCAATCTCCACCTGACTCAGAGCCCATTATAGGCAGTGGGAGGAGGCAGACATACTGTATACACTGTGTTTGTGCTAGTGTGGGGGTGAGCTGGGGAGGTCCAAGAGAAAAGGATGCCTAAAGGTGTATTAAGTGTGTGTGTGCATCTATTCACTGTCATGATTAGTGGCCATTATCAACTGCCCGTGAGGATGCCAATCATCCTGAATTATTCTGCTGTGAATTGACTAGCAGGCAGTTGACTAGCAACTGTGTCCTTACACAGTAAGAAGCCTAACCTGGCCTGGTCTCTTTTCATTTTCCATTCTGTCACTTTGTTTATTGATTTGCTCGAGCACCTGCTTTTCCTACCTGATTGTCTTTGTGTAATGGACTTGTAGTTATTTGTCACAACCGATGCATCCTCATAGTTTTATATCTGAGCAGTGGTGAAATCTGGGATCTCCATGGCATGTGTGTGTGTTTTGAGCCTGTCGATGTGTATGCAAGCAGGTTTAGGGGGCAGGGCAGTGAAAGGCTGATCCATACTAATGTTCATTGATAGAAAAATCAATAGCGCATTGATCCAAGACTTGGCTTGAAGAGAAGAAGGGAAGTAGGAAGTGTGAAGACTGCTGAAATGAGAGAGGAAAAGAAGCAGGAAGGAACAGAGGATTAGCAACACCTGAGAAAAAGTGTGTTAGAAAGTGGTTGGGATGACTGTATGTCCCTTTTCACAGAAGACAGGGATGAGATTGGAGCCCTGCTGGTTGCTGTTGGGGGTGGGTAAGTATATGTGTGAACAACCTGTCGTGGCCAAACTATTCTCTTTTCCCTTTCTGTCTCACAGAACTGCTCTTGAGAGTGGATGAACAAGCCTCAAATGGAACCTGAGATGAAAAAAAGAGGAGAAGAGGGGAGGGAGAAAATCAATTTTCCCAGACAGAGCCAGGCTGGTCTAATGGAGGGCTAAGAGAAGAGGAGGAGGAGATGACATATTTTCCTCTGATTACCTCCTGTAGTCTTCCTGGCAAACCTTCAAAGCCGGCATCGCTACAACACTCCCGCTCATCCAACCTTTTTGCTGCAGGTATGGACTCTTGTTGTCTCGTTCACTCATCGGCAAAGCGGACACGATAGTCCACCAGTGTCCACATGCAAAAGCCTAAACTGCCAAGCAGCAGTAAATGGCAATCAGGAACACAGTGACCACAGGAAGATCTCTTGGGGTCATCACCTACAACTATTAAATCAATCAGTATGACACAGTTATGTAACCAGCTCCTATTTTTATGCTATTACAAATGAGCTCAGGACTAAATAGATTGACTTTTGTATAAAATGAATCACTTTCAAGAATAGATGAAGAAATTAGTCATTAGTGTCCAATCAAATGATAAAGGATCTCTTTCTTGTAGTTTTCCTTACCAGAATCAGAATTACTTTTATTTATCTCCTAGGGGATTTATTTTCAGTAAAGACATGCAGCTGATCAGCAGAAGAAATAAAGTTATCAAAAATAAAGTTTATAAAACTATAAATAAAAATACTGTACCAATATTTGGTCCAGTCTGTCACAGAATTCTTGTTTATTTTCTATAGACTTAAATAAACTAATGGGCCATTTAGACATTTCTGCAATGCAGCAAACTTACTCAACTTTTGTGGAGAGCAACTAATATGTTGTTTCATGTGATACCATTATTTTTTTTCTGTGGAGCTGATAACCCATGATATTTTGAGGCTGATGTACAGGCAGCCCTATAATATATAATTACTAAAATATAATCTCTGGTATTTAAATTCGTCTGGCCTCTGCTGGAATAAAATATAAAATTTCAAAGTGGATGTATATGTGTGTGTGTGTGTGTGTGTGTGTGTATATATATATATATATATATATATATATATATATATATATATATATAATTTTTTTTTTTTTAATTTAGCTGACTAACATTCATGACATCCTAGTTTTTCCAGTATTTTTCTGTTGTAGTGTGTGGATGTGATTTGATTGAACTTTACTAATTTTCCCAGTCCACCTCCACTACTTGTGTTTTTTTTTCCTGCTGAAGTGATGACCTGTTCGGCCACAGTGGCTTGAGGGAGGTATCTGGAGCGTTAGTTCATGTCTGCCTCCCTTCTCTTGGTAGCTCTTTGTGATTTTCTGTCTCTCGGCCTGTCTCTCTCCAGCCTGTGAGGTGAAAGTAGCTTCCATGGTAACGGCACACTCTGTTTATGCCTCGACGTCTCACTTCATCAGAAGCTGTTGATGGCTTTGATTTGCATGGCTGCCAGTGTGGGTGCTGGAGCACGTGTGTCCCCCAGTTCTGTGAAAAACTCCCAGGGCATCATACAGGTGTTTGTGCCATGCACAGGACAGGTTAGATCAGGAATGAACAACACACTGTTTTTGCCAAGTAAAGAAAAAAATACTTCCAGAAAAGTTTGTAGAAAAACTTATTAAAAATGGCAAACTTCCCTCATGTGAAAATGTGTGGCTTTTGGATTTTGTAATTCTCAAACTGAAAGCATACAAAGGTAATTGACACTTTAGACACTGTTAAGATTAAAAATGTAAATTTAATCACTCTAATTTCCGCATTGTAGGAGCTGGTTTCATACACTTAACCACTTAAATTAGCTGCAGAAACAATGATTATGACTTCTTTTCTCTGAAACCAGGCATCCCCAATTAGTGGAGAGGGGGGCTTGGGGCTGGTTAGGGGTGCAGAGGGAATGAGGGATGGGAGGGGTGAGAGCAGAGGAGAGCCAGCTCGCTGGACCCCTGCAGGGCAGAGAGGGGGAAAAAATGGATTCCATACCAGGAAATCCATTAGAGCAGGGAACGCCGCGGAGCTGGCAGCACAGACCAGCCACCACATATTTAAAAAATCCTCATTAGATGTAATTTCTAAATTACAATCAGCATGGGCAGAATGAGAAGCTGTGGATCTGACCAACTCATCATGATAATCAGGGTAATAGCACAACTCGATGTGACTGCGAGCTGGAGCAGATACAGAGATGAAAAGCACAGAGCAGAGATGGACACAAGCATGCTTTCCGCTTTACTGTTAGCTTTGTTTTTGCCGTTTTCATGACAAACTGATTTGATAATTGCTGTGGGGGTTGGGTTCAGATTCAACCGGTGACTGAAGCAACAAGCTAATCAGCTCCTCCCTCTTCTGCTGCTCCCCACCTCTAAATATGACAGAGCCGGAAAATTGGCAAAAGTAAAGCTTGCTGAAAGAAATGGTGTCTTAAGAGGAAGGACAGAGAAGGGAGCATAGAGAGAGAGAGCTGAGGGGCCTCTGTGAGGGGAAAAGGAGGGGCAACACAGGATGGGAGGAGGGAGGAGAAGAGGTTAATTTGCACATATTAGAGAGGGCAGGATTTTTCATTAAAAAGAGATTGAAGTTGATATATGCCTGTGCGCTCCTGACACACTGTACACTCTGATTGTGTTAAGTCCTTGACAGAACAAAGGATTGCCCCCCTCGCGCTCTCTCTTTTCCTCTCCATCTATCTCCAACAGCCATTGCAGCCGGCTCCAGTTCTGGGAGCATTTTGCAGCTTTATAGGATGTTTCATGGTGTCATATCACTTCAGGAGCAGCCCACCATGCTATACTAAATGTATTTCACTTATACTACTTATTAAGTCACAATGTCACATGGACCACATCAAACAATTAACTTCTTTTTCTCCCAAAAGGACGTGCAGGCCTCGAACCGAAGTAACAATGCGGAACAACGCATTTGTAGAAGAACTCTTAGCTGGAGTGTATATTACTGCCTACGTATATGAAGCCTTCTATTACATTGTTCAAGGTGGATTTTCAGTCAGGTGAGATGCTGCCCACAGCAAATTTCCAGAATAAGTGATAACAATGGCTTTCTTTTTCTGATCCCTTGTTTAGGACACATGCAACTGGTCCAAAGCCTTCCCATTCTTGCTTTTCTCTCTGTTTCTTTTATCTTATTTACCCCAGGCCACATCTGTCATTCCACACTGCTGGGTTATACCTGATCTTTGACCTTAGTTAGCGCAGCCCTAGAGACCTGTTTGGCGCTCACACACACAAGCCGACGCACACAGAATAGGAGATATTGATTGGTGATAGATAGAGCAGGGCCCGTCTGATAAGGAGGCCATATTTGATGTTTGTTCTACCAGTGGGGAGGCAGACGCCAAGATTAAATCACAATAAGCAGCCGGCATCGTCCTTGGCTTTGTTCCCACTTAGGCTTTACTGGAGTTTAGAGGTCGAGCTTAAGGGATGAAGGTGAGGGATTGTGGACAAGGGACACCCGGTCAGTCTAAATCCACTGTGCTAAAAGCCATTGATTAACATAGCCCATTACGTTAAAGGGGTTACATGACTTCACATTTTTGACATTACTGAGGATGCTTTGCTTTACTTTCTTCAAAAAGAGAAGGTGATATCACAGCATATGGCCTTGAGACTCATTGTGACGTGGATTCAGACCACCATTGGTGTATGCAAGTTTTTGGGTTCTTTTTTAAAAATTGGGATTTATACTCACAATCTGTTATCCAATTTCTTTCATTTCTTGTCAATTTCAATCGTTTGTAATTAACTATTGCAAATAATCAATCTGGCCATACAAGACTTGTTCAAAATAACCACACGAGGAAGCTGGTTCACACATGAAAACACTTGTCTCCAAGAGGCACATGTGCTGTGGCTTTCCATATGTGACAGCTGCTGGCCTCAGGATGTCCCGACTCTGCACAGGTACCATTCAGCTGCAGCTGCCTCACATGTCGCACCTGTATACTGTATCATAAGTGAAATATTTCATCTCTGCATTCACATGTGTAGCAGCCCTGTTCTGTGTCTAAAGAGCAGAGCTACCGTGTCCTGAGTCAGTGCATGTATGTGTATGAAAGGCTGTGTATGTTGGCCGGAGAGTGCACGGTCTCAAGGGCTGGGAGATTATGTCCACAAAAGCAGCACCTGGTGCTTTAGATTGAGTTTCTCTCCTCCCCTCTGTCTTTCTATTCCTCTTCCATCCCCCTCACTCGGCTTCTTAACCCATCTTCAACGTTACCCTGGGACTTTTAAAAGATTAAACCAAAGCTTTTATAATTATGCCACTAATGTGTGTCAACAGCTTCAAATCAGAGGCCAGTGAGGGACTGTACTTTCCACAAGTCTGTATCAAAGCATACCTTTCATACTATAGCATTGGAAAACATAACTGTTTGAAACAGTTATATTTTATTTTGATATGAGACAAAATGCCTTCAGCTTGTTGATAATCTGTATGTCAAAGTCACTGATTTGAGAAAAGCTCTGGTATTCATCTCCAGTTGATGAAGGCCAGATGCAATGTGCAGTCAAGTTGTCACTTTTATGGAAAAAAACATTCAAATGTCTTATACAATGCTGATTTGTGTCCAAACACAGGCTCAAGCGTGTTTACAGTTCACTGGAAGAGGCCTTGGGGGTTTCTTCTCTTCAGAGACGTCAGGAGCAGTGAGTTAGCGTGGACGGAGCCTCCTTTGTATCTGCTTCAAGGTCTGTGTGACACAAGCAAGCTCATTTAGTCAAACCAAAAACAATTCGCATGGCTCTTTATTGAGCTAATACTGAATTTCAACCTGGAGGCGAAGCAACAAGTCCTTCACTCAATGACGGCGTAATCACACACACGTATGTACTGACTGTAGGTCCACACAATACTCCAGCCTCTCTGCTCTCCTCCTCTCACGCTGTAGAATAAAACTAAATCAGCTGTTTTTGTACCACATATTTACAAAATACACACATAAGAACACACAGCCTTCACTTCTAGCCCAAGGGTCTCCAGTCTGCATAATAAATGAGTTTTGCTGATAGGTAGATGAGGGAGGGAGGCGGAGGGCTTTTCATCACACACACACACACAGTGGAGTGTACCATTATGCTGCGCGGTCTATACCATTCAACAGCTGTTGCAGTTAGAGAAATCCCAGGTCTCTTTACATGCCTGTTGTGGGCTCATTTATCCTTGCAGTTCACTCATGTCTAGATTTGAATATTAGGAATCAGATGCAAGTCCCTGCAGGGATGCCCTCTCCGTATTGGCTACACTGTCCTTGAGCAAGGCACTTATTATTTGATTTGCAAGGCAGAGCTTCTTAGGGCAGCCCCTCGGTAAAAGTACACAGAAAGGATTCTCTATTTAGAATTTCCCAAAAACATGTTGGTAAATAAGAAAAACAACTTGCAGAGGTAATGTTTGCATAAAATGGCTTTGTGCGTTAGAATCTAAGCTTTCAGTAAACAGCATTTTAGATTTTGTCATGGCAGATACACACTGTTGAGGATAGTCTCACACACCCATTTAGTCCCTAACACAGCAGGGACTGCACATTCAAGTAAGAGTAATTATCAGTAATGATCCTCAGTGACTGATCTATTTTTACCTGATGATCAAACCAGATTCATCTAAGACCTATATCCTGTCACATTCATTATAGAACCAAGATCACATTCATTTTCTGCCAACAGCTGCTGTACAGCAGCGTTTCACCTTCTCACAATAAGTACAAATACAGCGAGCTCTGTGTTTAAGGTGAGAGCAGAGGCATCATTTTGCAGATTTGTGTGGTTCATGAGGCTTGTTGCGGTTTCTGGTTTAGTCGATTAGTTTTAAAAACAACCTATAGATTATCTGAAATTTAACGTTTATTTATTGCAGTTTTACACTTCATTTATATATTTATCAATTATTAAAAGTCAGTGATTATAGTAAATGTAATTATTACCAAATCAAACTGTTCCCTGTACTACATTTGAATTTCAGGATTAGATCCTAATGATGAACTTTGTTGTAATATTATTAGTTTGTTTATGATGTTAATTTACACAGAAACAGTGGCGCGTCGCGGTCGGTTTATTAAATATCACCCGGTTAACAAATTCATCATCTATAATATCAATAAACCAAATTAAATGGAGGTGTTGCAGGTATAAATGGTTGTATTCGGTTGTCTGTGGTGTTGTGACCGCAGCACAGCTCCACACAAGCCCCGAGAAGAGCCGAGAAGAGCCGGTGAGAGCCGTGCGCCTGAGCCTCTGCTGCATTTCCCCGCAGCGACAAAGGGGAAAAGCAGACAACAGAAAAGCACACGCGTTAAAACGCTCCTCGCTGTCGCACAATGAAGAAAAGAAGCGCTGCCAAGCAAAAAGTGCACAACCAGCCCGGATTAAACCCTAAAAATCCTCGTTTGACCCTCTCCGTGGCTCCCGCGGAACCCGAAGGCACCGGCAGCTACACGGCTGTGTGCCCGGGCCGCGCGCCTCCTGAGCCGGCTGCAGAGCGGAGCAGGAGCCGCTGAGTCCCGAGCAGAGCGCAGACTGTCGAGGCTCAAACAGACACGTTAACAAAGCCCCAGTGTTCTGCCCGTTTTCTCTAAATGTCACTTGATGGACTAAAACGAAAAAATGTCAACATTTGACGCATTTTAACAGGGATTGAACTGGATTAGAATGTTATTTTTTATGATAATCCTGAAAAAATAAGTCTGACACACACTTAAATATTTGTTTTGCTGATACAATTTTGGTATGGCGAGGGCACACATGCGCGTAATTAGGGTTTATTATTTAATGGACTGAACACAGCCATTTAACACAAACAAAGTATAAAAAAAAAAAAATCCTCAAACGTTGTTTATTAATGCCTTAATTTGCCTTTAGATGTAGAGATTGTGACCAGGCTGTAGAACATGTTTTGTCGCTGTAGCAAACAAAGCCAAACATTTGTCCTAAACTGTGTCCTACAGTGGAGAGGGACGCGTCTCCATTATCCACTGACAGGGGCAGAGCCATGTTAATGCACACAACACTGCCATGGGAACTTCCTCAGCTGTGTCCTGTCCCTCTCTCTGGTCTTACACACCTCTGTAGTCCCGGTTGTTGTGGTTTCTGTTTAAGATGAAGCGTAATGGCACCGCTCTGATGATTTACAGCGCGTTACTGGACACACTTTATCACACCACGGCTTTACTGCCCTCTGCTCTGCCACTGCGACGCGTTTTGTAATCAAAGAATTCCTCTAAATTACTTTTGACATATTCCTAAAATCTGCACTCCTAATGTCCTTTTAACAGTTCAATATTTTAATCGTATTCACCTGAGAACGATTGAATGTTCACCCTGTCCCATCAGAACCACATCTGTGCTGGGACACACTTATTTGTTTGTTCATGTCCCAATTTGTAAATTGTCTTCTAGGTAAAGCAGGTTGACTCCGGCTTTAAATGATCTCTAGCCAGCTGTCAGACACGTTTGCTCGATTTTTTCTCCTGTTATCGGTTATCAGTGTCGTCCATATAAACCACTTATAAAAATTGGTCAAATTCAGGAATCAAGATACAATCTTTAAGTGAATAACAAGGACTGTTTGCCACAATTATACACGTTTTGCACAGAGTTTGTTCCTATTACAGCGTAGACTGTCCTTTTGTTATAAAGGTGTAATAGATTTTATTTTGTATAGGTCTATTATAAGTTTAGCTGTAAGAGCAGTGTTTCAGGGTTCATGTTTCTAATCCTGGGAAGACCTCTGTGATAAAATCATTCATTATTATTTGATTGTTTGTTAAAAGCGGAAATGTTTAAATGTTTCTTTTAGTATAAAATACAAACACACAGAGACAGTACAACTTCCCAGTCCAACCTCCATCTTTTGAGGAAACAAAGCCTTTTTCCAAATAACATGTTCTTCTGTTTGTCCATTTACAGGAGGCTCATCACCGCCAGAGCATCATCTTATTTTTGGTCTTTGCGTCCTGTTTGGGTCTTTTTTGCAGACCGTGTGTAACGTTATCTGGGACGTTTCTTAGCAGTGTGATTGTGTCTTTGTTGTCAAGTGCTTAAACTGAAAGCACACCTTAAAAACAGAGGCGCAGGTAGCCCACATGAGCAGCGCGGGGCATTCCTGTGTGACAGCGGCTTAACCCGCTCCTAAAGCAGCGCATATCTGCCCTACATTTGTGTAATCATCCCCGGCTTAACCTCTCCTCTAGCCTGGTATCTGCTCAGCGCGCGATTGTGGCTCAGTGTCGCCTTGACTTTTGATCAGGCACCTGGTGTGGCCGCA
Source organism: Periophthalmus magnuspinnatus (assembly GCF_009829125.3). Taxonomy (NCBI): domain Eukaryota; kingdom Metazoa; phylum Chordata; class Actinopteri; order Gobiiformes; family Gobiidae; genus Periophthalmus; species Periophthalmus magnuspinnatus. Next base: position 18,816,013 of record NC_047145.1, on the reverse strand, counting down.
CACAGGGGTCCTTCATCAGCTGTACGCCCTCCCTCTCACCCCGTGCCCGGAGCCCGTGTAGCAGGCAGGCTTTAGGGGGAGTGTGATCGATGATGGACACAGCCGCTGTGCCCCCAGTGTGTGTGTGTGTGTGTGTGTGGGTGGGTGGGGGTGTGGGTGTGTGTGCTTTTAAGAGGGAAGGTGGAGGCTGAGGGGCAGGGGTGTAGCTGCCTTTGATTGACAGCTCTGATAGTGAGCGGATGGGGGAGGAGGGGTGATTGTTGTGAATGCAAGAAAAGGAGCGATTGGGGGCTGTTTTTGGGGAGATGTGGGGGTGCAGGGGCGCAGGAGGAAAGTGAGCTTTTAATTACTTGGGCAGAAGCAGATGTAGCAGGATGGTGCCCCCACCTCGGAGCGCGCACTGGCGTTTCTTGGCAGCTGGAAGTCATCAGCTCCGGGGTGTGCGCGCATATTTGTACGGACAGGAGCCTCGGAGCACAGTGTTTAAATGTAAGATGTTAAGCTCCTATTGGCATCCCTCAGCTCCATGATTATTCATTTCTCCTGGTCTTAATGAATAAGTCTGACCTGTTCCACACACCTCCACTGCTGCAAACTGCATTTAGCCTACTGTTAATTCATTTAACACAATTTTAAACCAAATACGCATAAATATTATTTCCTTTATCCAATCACAGACAGAATGACAGAATTTTTTTTTATTGTTCATTGAAATTATTGCTCATTTATTTCATATTGATTAAATTATTTTGGAAATGTGCAACATTAACATTAAATTTTGGTAATTATAAAACTATAATATTTATATATTATCTTTTATATAGACTGATGGCATAACTGAGACCAGAGTTAAGACTTGGATTTAAGTAACAGGCAGCTCTCCAAGCTCCTCTGCATATTTATTTTAAAGGCAGTCAAAGACACATTGAGCGTCATGTCTTCTTCTGTCCTGCGACACCCACCGCCTTCTCTGAGCGGTGCGGCTTCTGTCCCGGGACATCAGAGTGCTGGAGGGCCAGGAAGGGGTTGGCTGTGATGGTGCCCTGGCTCTGAGCGGAGGGCCCCTGGAGGTCCTGCCGCTGCGCCAAAAGAACACAGTCTAAATTAAAATTCCAGAGTGTTTCTTTATTTTGGTGTTCAAATACAATATTAGTTTTTTTTTATTGTACAAAACTTGATCAAGACGTGTGCACAGATGAAAGCATGGTGCCCACAAGTATAAAAAAGACTCAAAGAAAATGGTGCAAAACTTAAAAAAGAAACACAATGTCCCTGCACATATAAAAATAAATTAATACTTTGTATCCAGTCACTGTGAAAACATTTTGTCTGGTCCTAAGATCACACACACAGACTGAGGCTTCATTGGCTTTCCTTCAAACCAGAAATGGTCAGTCAACCATTTAATATTTACATCAATCACCAATGAGAAATGTACTATTTATTTACAAATTACGAGGTAAAAACTGTGTCACTGCCTCTGGACACATTATTTCTCCCATCTACACACAGCTATGTACAGCCACCCTCAGCCAATGATCAAGTAGCGTCTTCTAACATTTAAAAACAAACAGGTTATTAAAGGGGTTTTACAGCAAAATCCGACCGTATAAGAAATGAACAAAAAAAAACTATACACAGTAGTAGAAAATTTGAAATCACACTAGTTGGACTTTAAAATATATCATCTTACACAAACACTTTGAAATAAATAAAAAGCGCAATATAAAGTTGGCTTGGATTTTGAGAAATGCAGCAGAATAGTACTAGTACTGTTGTGTGTTGTGTAATTGTGTTGTAGCTTAATCACCAGTGGATTTTAGAAAAGGGCAAATGGGGTAGTTCACTTCTCCTCCGCCTTTAGGCACTTGGGTTTGGACCCTGACTGGCCAGTCCTGACTGTTGTGGGTCCATTTAAACGGGGCGCTGGTGTTGGCCCAAGGTCCTTGTAGGCTGGTCCTGCTGGAGAGGTAGGTACAGCAGGGGGCTCAATCAGCTCTATCAAATGTGATGATTTCCACAAGGTGAAACCAATGGCTCCATTACAGCATTACTTTCTCGTAGGAGTCTATTTATTTTTATTCATTTTTTTTTTTTTTTGCATTTCCATTTTGTTGCTGAGTGAGCCCCCTGTATCTTGCCCAAAAGCAGAAAAAGGCGCCTTCGGTGATGGTATAAGACTTGGCTCAATCACTTGAATACATACATACTTAGCCGAGGAGACAAAGGGAAAAGACTGCCGTGTATTTTTTTTTTTTTTTTTTTTTTACAAGCCTCTCCCTCAGTGTTCCCCTTGGGACAGCTGAGACAGATGTAAAACATGACGCTGCTACTTGTACGACCTGTCATAAGGAGCTGCATTTTCATATTCATGTAATACTTGACAGTTTTCCTTTGTAGTATTTTAGTGCTAGTGTGTGCTAGCTAGTGTGCTAGCTAGTGTGCTGCCAACTGCACAGCTCTGGTTAGCTGAGGCCCCTGAGAAAGTGAAGCAGCAGAGTAACCAGACAAAGTGATTTTAGGAGAACAGAAAATATGAAGAAATATATCAATACACCAGAAATTTAAAACAGACACATAATAAATGGGAGGTAATGGACAAGATTATGACTGGAAAAATGTCCATAGTAAATTTACCTGTTTAACAAAACAGAGACAGATATTACCAACACAATGACAAAATACGAAACTGAAGCAGCACTAAAACTAAATTAAAAGAAAATAAATAGTATATATTTCTCTAAATTCTTTCTAAACTGAAATAAACTATATTGATGTGAAAGCTTAGACCAGACTTAGGACTTGGATTTAAGCAACAGGCAGCTTTCCAAGCACCTCTGCATATTTATTTTAAAAAGTCAAAGACACATTGAGCGTCATGTCTTCTCCTGTCCTGCGACACCCACCGCCTTCTCTGAGAGGCGCGGCTTCTGTCCCGGGACATCAGAGTGCTGGAGGGCCAGGAAGGGGTTGGCTGTGATGGTGCCCTGGCTCTGAGCGGAGGGCCCCTGGAGGTCCTGCTGCTGCGCCTGCATCAGTTGGTAGAGCAACACCTGCTGCTGCTCCTGAGACGGGCACAAACGGAACCTTTGTTAGAATGGACGATGATGGAATTCAGATCAATGGACAATATTCAAACAGGAAAATATAATTTAAAATACAAGACAAATTGGATGGAAAAAATATTGTGCGTGTGAAAGTACAATGTAGCCTTTACATTTTTAGACTGAGGGCTGTTAGGTGCAGCTTATGCATCTCCACAGGCTTAATCCAAAAAACACATAAGAATGAGAACTCTACAGAACAAGTGATGCAAATATGAAAGAGGGTAAAAGAGGCCTTTGATAGAGCGGATGGCTGTGTGCAGTCTGACTACGCCCTGTGTGTGTGTCGTACCGCTGAAGGCTGTGAGGACAGCAGCTGCTGCAGCTGATGTTGATGCTGCTGCAGGAGGAGCCGCGCAGCGCTGCCAACAAAACACAACTTTAGAAACACGCACAACTGTCCTCACACATCAGCCCTCAGCAGAGGACGGCCTGCTTCCTATTCTAATACAAGTCACTACATTGCCTGCCATTGTTCACAACCCTCAAATGACATCAACACATACAGCTATGGCAATGACTACAAGTCATGGCTCACCTGGTCTTACTAGTGGCTGTGCTGCTACAATCCAAATCGTAAGCAAAGGGCAAAACCAGAACAAGAATGATTTCAAAAGGCAAAACACAAAACAAGGAATCTATTTCTACGACTGTCCTTTTTAGTTTGAACATAATACTAAAAGCAGTATGCGTACATGATATATCCAAAATGTTTCATTTCTGTATATACCTGTTGTTGACCGTGAGCGCCGCTGCTCCTGTACCACCTGGAGTCTGTATGACTCCATTCAGTGCTCCGACGATACCCCCCATGCCCAGAGCGGCCCCTGCCCCCAGTGCACCCATGAGCCCGGACACTCCCGTCCCTAAACCCCCCACCCCATTGATCTGAGGCTGGGGCGGGCTTTGAGACACTGAGGGAGGGGTGGACAGGGAGGAGGTGGAGCCACTACTGCTGTGGCCGCCACACGACGCACTGTCCTAAGGGGAAGACAGATACATACCAAACCCACTGTTAATGACAAACATTGACTGCAACCATACACACAATATACAGTCGCTCTGTACCTGAGCAGCAGCAGCAAGAGAGGAGTCAGCAGCTCCAACTTTGACATCTGTGAAACACATACATTCACTTTGCAGACTGACAGATATTGCATTTATATGCACATTTACATTTATATAGTACAATCTGGAATCAGAAAAACGTACTTGTTCTTAGACAAAAAGACAAATTTTTGTGCTCTTACATTGGTAGATTTTGGCACTGTTTTAAAATGCATGTTTATTATATTATATGGAATGTTCAATATGGAATGAACAAAGTAAACTCAAAATAATGCAAAACTTGCTTTAGATTTAAAACAAATTTAAATAGCAACCCTTTGCTTTTAACTCTGGTTTGCACTTTGGGCATATCTTGACCCTGACAAGGCACTCCTGTAAAGTGAAAACCATTTCAGACTTTATCAAAAAGCTCATTGTGAGAAAATCAAGGATTTGCAGTGCTGTTGACAAAGCAGAGTGGCTACTTTGAGCATTTCAATACAAATAAAACAAGTATTTAGTCGACTTATTATTTTTTTCAACTTTTTTTTTTTTTTACTACAGAATCCCTTCCATATTGCTTCATATATTTGCTGTGTTCTGTATGTATATAAAATGTAGAAAGTAGTAAACAAAAAAAAACAAAAAAACACTGAATGAGAGGGTGTGTCCAAACTTTTGACTGGTAGGCTATTATTATTATGATTATTATGATTATTATGATTATTATTATTATTATTATTATTATTATTATTATTATTATTATTATTATTATTATTAATAATAATAACAGTAATGATAACAATAATAATAATAATAATAATAATAATAATTATTATTATTATTATTATTATTATTATTATTATTATTATTATTATTATTATAGTATTATTCCCTACATTTTCCCAAAAATCCAACAATCTTGAAGCTGTAATGAGAATCCTGCATATTCCCACTTTAATACAGAACAACATGTGGCTTTAATCGCTACATGACATTGATGGAGTTGTTTACCGGAGGAGGCTGAGGACGGGGTGAAAGGCACTGATAGCTGAGCACTCAGGAGCTGCAGCCTCTCCTTCTTCATGGTCAGAGTTTTGATCTGCTCCTCCAGTCTGCGGTTCTCCTCCTGCAGTTGGTGCAGGGACTTCAACATGCCCACCACTAAGAGCGCAAACACATAGCAGTGCCTGAGTTAATACAACGCTCACAATACATTTTGTTTGGGATGAAGCAAAAAGGGCCTTTTGGAGCAGTTCATCCTTCAGGTCAAACATGATAATGTGCTCTTGTTTCTGTTCACAAACCTAGCGACTAATTAGACAGATGAACTCCACCAAGAGGTCAAAGGTCAAGATCAGCTACAGAGGCCTTAGCCCAAGCCTGCACATACTCAAGAACAAGTGGCCCAAAGGGGGAGGATTTAACCGTAGGAGCATAGACCTACTCCACTAAACAGCAGTTACCTTTGTAACAATTAGGTGACTGGTCTTTGTTCACTGTTCCCTTTATTGATCCTAAAGAGAAGTTCATGTACAGAAAAATACTCAAATGATTTATGCGTAAAATGTGCGTACATTTGGCTTAAGCTTGTGCTGATTGAAGTAATCTATTAACAGTAGCAGAAAGGGTCACATGACACATTAAATTAAAGTTTAATTTTTGTAGAACACTTTAATCTACGCAATTACTAAATGACACTAATAAAATTCAAATAGCAAATTTGAGTAATTTGCACAAATTGAAATTCTGACATGTTAAAGCATTTCAGGTGCCTGCATCTTTTTATTAGCTTGCTAGTTGTCACTTTTTGGAGCAACACGTTAACTGAAATGTTCTTAAAAGCTCCCATGGTTAAGGAGACACAGGAGAAGTGTGACAAATGACAAAATGGCTAGAAAACAAAAGGACTTCTAAAGTTGCACAATTTATGCAAATAACCTGGCTCATTAGTCTGCTGCTGTTTAGAATGTAGTAAATACACAGTCCCATTCCCTTCAGCAGTTTTGTGTTCTCACCGTCGCCCTGGGCTCCTTGCTGAAGCAGGAAGCTCTGACCCTCGTTCCACTGTCTCTCCAGGAGCTGCTCGATGCTGGTTGCCACCGGGGGCAGCGTCTCGCCTCCTCCCGCCCCTAGCAACCCAAGGCCCGGCCCCGGCAACGACCCCGAAGAGTCATAGCGGATCTGCAGGCCACCAATGGGAGAGCTGCATGGTGGAAGAGTGAGGGAGAGATGGAGAGGTCAATGGGGAGATTAACGACCAAACATAAATGTCAGACAAACATAGACACTGCTGGCTATAAAACTACATCAATTTGTTGTTACAGTGGCCCCTAATGAAAAGGGGCCAGGCTTTCTCTCTCTGTGTGAGAAAGAGAGAGCGACAGATCCAGAAACGGGACATTCAGGAGTGAGTGAGGCAGGAGGATGAAGGGACTGTTAATATACGATCAATTCTGCTACACTCAAGTTTGGACAATCTGCTGCGAATCAGGGACAACAGGCAGACACAAGTACACCACTGCTACAACTTCAAACAATGTATTCGTTATTCGTTTTTAACCATGTACTGTATTCTGGTCTAGGTTAACATTTTAAACCTATTTTAAATCTGTCAAGTGTTGCCTTTTCAAAAATTGTTTATTCTGATTTTATTTTATTTTATTTTTGTAGACACATTTGATTGTCTGTGTGTTCAAGATTTTTTTATTTTAATTTGTTTTGTTATAATTTGTTATAAGTAAAAATTTACACATTTTTGTTTTTACCTCTATGTATACAATCCCCTAACTGTATTAATTTTAAAATATAAACTGATGCAAATTAACAGTAATTTTAAAAACTAACCAACCTTGTTAAGTGATGGATCCCAAGCAAATCCATGCCCATAGACCCAAACCATGATGTAAAAAGTCATCAGGCTGTGCATTCATGTGGTTAATATGAACAAAAAAATGTAACTGGAGTTGAAGGATAGTTACCACCTTCAAAAACACAAGTTATTGTTGGCTGAGAGAGCGAGAATTGCCTGTAGCAGTGTGTGTGTGTGTGTGTGTGTGTGAGCGAGTGGTGAGCAGGCGAGGGGCCAAAGAGGGGAACAGCAGAGCGGGGGAGGGGTGACGGAGGGAGCTGTGAGGAATGTAAATGGGACCGGAGCATCTGTGTGTGTGTGTGTGTGTGTGTGTGTGCGTGTGTATGTGTGTGTGTGTGAGAGGGAGAGAGGCGAGTGTGCGTGGACGCACCGCGGGGTGGTCTTTGGAGAAGCTCTTATGGAAAAGCCCTGAGCTCCGACGCTGCTGCTGTTGTCTCCCACCTCTTGATCTGCAACAACACAACACACACAAAATCAATGAGAAATCTTCTAGAATATACAAAATAAAAGCATTTTTGCTCATAATAAAGTTTTTGTAAATTAGCTGTTTATTTATGGAAACAATGTCTATAGACATTGTTCTATCTTTCTGTGATATGCCAAACATTTCAAACTGTTATAAATTACATTTATTAATTTTGTTACAAATAATGCAGTGAAGTATATTTTTTATTTAAAATGCATAATTAAAAAAAACATCTAGTGTAGTTACAGACTGAACAACCCTATACTTTAGTAGAAATTTGAGAAAATGTAAACCTAATCTATACGTTTTATTTTTCTGTATTGCAATTCACTTTGCCAAGTGTACTGGTTGTTAATTTAAAATATAAACTAGATTGACAGTGCACTGTGCATAATGGAAAAAACTTGACATAGAACCCAAAAAACACACAAATAGCTTGGTGCGAACCGCTAATTCTACACAACGTCCAAACAGCTTTTCCTAAACTAAATTCACACAAGCTTCATTGAGCGTCTCTCTCGCTCCACTCTGTGTGACAGTCACTCGCCCTCCTCCCTCTGGGCCTTTGGCCAGACGCTTCTTTTCATTTTCTTCAGTTAAAGTAATGAATCACACATGCACACACAGCAGCACACACACTTTACATGTACACACTGCCACAAACTCCCCTCTACTTAAGACAGTCAATCCAGCTTTTAGCCCCACCGGGTCAGCACTCCAGCCCTCGCTCATGTCTTTGCAATGTCCTTTTCTCTTAAACTCTTTCCTCTGTCCAGATACTCCAGTGACAGAGAAAGTGCCAAAGTAAACAGGACACATGCACAGACACATGCATAGACACATGCACAGACACGCACACATGCCCTGGTAACACAGGGACAAAACTGCAGCTTATGTGGCTGCTCACACGTGCTGCCAGTCACTGGGTCCATCAGCTCACAGTGTCCATGCTGAGACCATCACATGATTGCTTCCCAAGAAATTCATGTGACACTGTCAAACCGTGCTAAATCACTTCTTCATTTTCAATTACCATCACTATGAACAATTCCCTTTTTAAATAGGCCAGTATGTACAGAACAATATACATTTTAAAACTTCAACTTAAATATTTACTTCCACATAGCTGGAGTAACTGGTTCCCTTTTACTGGTTTTACACAAAGCATCATTGTATGTGGATGCTCCTGTCTGTGTCTCTGAGCCGTGGCCTGCTGTCATTCAGCCTGATTAGTGAGTTGACCCCTGGGTCAGAGCAGCTCTGGTGACTGCTGACCGGCGGCAGGAACTACCAAACCTCTTCCTCCACCTCCTCCTCCTCACTCTCTCTGCTCCTCGCTTGCTCGGCACCAGATGTCTTGTATCAGGAAGTGGCTACTCATTATTGAAGCCATCTCCTACTCCCTCATCAGCCCTCCTGCACTGGACACACACAAACTCTCTCGAATGCTGCCAATAACAACACCAAGACAATAAGCTATAGAACTATATAACAACATACATAAACATATTAGCATGCTGTTTTTGTAAAGAGCAGCTCATGTAATTATGATAGATGTGATGAAGTGCGAGGGGCCGTGTATATTAACAATAGCAAGGCTTGTTCAATACCTGCAGGAGAGGCCTCAGACTGGGCAATGAGCGCGGCCATGGCAGAGTTTGGGTTGAGTCTGTTTCCGAACATGTGGGGGGGGGGCCAAGTTAAACACTGAACCGGGAAGACCACTCACCTGTGGACACATCAAATACAAGTTTAACTACTCATCAATTAAAACCACTTGTTCTATTTTTATCAACAGAAGCAAATACCACAGTTACAGTTTCACAAATTATATTTCAATGGAATTCACACATTAAATAATACATTACATTATTATAATTAAAAAAAAGAAAAAACATAATGAATGAACAGTCTAATAAAAAGCATGCTTGAATACGGCAGTGATTATTTACAAAATTATCCTCATAAATGTAAAAAAAAACCTATGATAAATATGCGGCTTTAGTAGTGAAACATACTATACTATACAAATGCAAATGTTACAAAATAAAAAGTAAATTATATCAGCTGCTCATTATCTGGTATCACATGGCGCTGCGAGCGCCTCCGCACCCCAACAGTACGTTGACATGCTGACAAAGTGTTTCTGATGCATAGCGTTTAATCCAATTAAGGCATTTCCCAAATAAGGACTGGGAAGTGAAGGGTGGGGTGTGAGGTGTGAGGGAAAAGGACCAGGGTGGAGCATTAAGAGGGAAAACCAGCTTTTAAATCATAAGAATATTTTACCTAAAAATGTCTATCTTTGGTCAGTAAAGATGTTTGGATTTCTCATATTATCAATATGAATTGTATGTAAATAATTAAAAAAAAAAAAAAAAATATATATATATATATATATACATATATAGTTGTGCGTATGTTATGTGTGTGTATATATATATATTTAAAATAAAGATAAAGATATATATATATATATAAACACACATATATACACACTTTTTTATTTTAATGACTGACACTTGCATGCTAAGACTAGTTTCACTGCTAATAATATTGCTCACACACTCGCTCACACACACACACACACACACACACCCTCACACACACACACCCCCCCACACACACACACACAAAGCTTTCAAAGCTTGTCAGTTATATGGCTGTATGGTTTGTATTTAGTCATACGGTTTTACTGTGCTTTGTTTACTTAGCAGTGCTTGTATTTGATCACATTTGGGGGGAAATTGCCATAATTTAGAGAAAATAAGAAAAAAAGCTAACAAAAGACACTACACCTTTATATGAATACCATTCATTAATTTGTACAAACATGAATTTAAATCCAAAAAAGATATGAGGCAAAAGATTTTTTCTAAATCCCCAGTAAATCAAGCACAGATGCAAATGCCCTGTACATGCTTTAAATAGGCGTGATATCCTATGCTTCCCTGGGCCTCTCCTGTTCGACGTATACTAACTGAGGGGGGCAAAAATGCACCCCTTCTCTCCCCTCCTCTCCCCTTCGCTCCATCCGTCCCACTGAGGCGCTTGTCTCTCGTCATTACATCACAAGACAACAGGGAGAGGGAAGTGAATGGGCTGCAGTTGGAGGGTCATGCAGAGCTTTAGAGCTCCATGTGTAAAGAAAAATATCCCAGTTTGTTAAATGTACTCAAAGGAAATTCATTTTCATTTACGTAAGAAAATAAAACCTCAGGCATAATTTTTGTCTTGTATAATAAAAATGACAAATAAAGAAATATCATTAAAAAAATTAAAAAATTAATTAAAAAAACACTTTATACATGTATTACAAATGTATTAATTGTAATGATGATTTATTTAATATTTCTGTCTTTTCACTGTAAATAACAATTATTTTAAAAAAGTAAAACACACATGTTTCCATTTGAGTGGAAAAGACACTCGGTGAGGTATTCCTCCCTATAAATGACCATTTATAAAAACTGCTCATCCTGGAGATACAGCACAAGGTGCTTATTAAAATGGGCTGCAGAATAATAAATACTTGAAGAAATGTGGGGGTGCTCTGAATTGGTTGCTCGGCTCGGCACAGGTGTATGCATCAGCCACACAAGAAAACACTTCACACAAGGTCAAGACTCACACGTTTCACACATAATTAACATGCACTGGATTAATAAAAGCATCGGAGATTTGGTGCAGGAGATGGCTAATTAGAGGGCTCTAGTTTATTTATGTTCCCACCGTTTGTCTAATGTAGAGATGCAGACGAGGTGTGGCTGAATTCCAGAGGTGGAATCAGTTAATTTATTATTAGAGCATTTTAGAATACTAATTAACTTTAATGACAATAATACATTGAAATTTACTACACTCTCACTGCTGAAATATTACATATTATATTGTAGTTTTCTGTGTGTATGTGCGTCGTGTTCAGATTCAGAGCATACTCAGATTACACTCATTGCCTGTTTCAACTGTTTTTTAAAAATAAATGAATTTGTAATTTGAAAATAATGTAATTTAAAATACATAAAAATTATCAACGTAGATCTGTGCACGTCTAAACACATGTGTAATAGTTACACAGTGGTTTAGTACCGTTCCAGTTAAATGCCTCTCCCAGTTGTTGTTTTTTTTAACTTGCAGTGACTATTTTTTGTAGCATGTAGACAGAGTGTATGTTTGTGGACTCACGTGTGTGGGTGCCGTGCTGCAGAGAGGGGCTGTGGCGCTGAATGGAGAGGGAGGGGCCAGTGAAGGCGTGGGCTGCTGTTGCTGTGACAACTCTGAGCCGACTCCACCCCCGGCGACAGCGGCTGCCCCCGACGACGACCCCTCAGCACCAGAGAAAACACCTGTGGAGAGGCACAGCCCACATCAGCGCTTCAGATATATTTTTAGACAGGGTATTTATTCTTTATCCTCTCAGAAGTGTGTCCTTGAAACAGTCAGAGCATTACATGAGAAGAGAATCATAAAGCAACTGGTTTGAATCGAGAAGACGTCAACGATATCATTGTCAGGGGGACTTATAACAACATGTTGTAAACATAGAGCTGCATTACCTGTGCCAAAGCAGATGGTACGATACACATAATACACTAAACTATAGACACACTCATCATAATAGAAAGAGGAGAACAAACATACTGACTGCGGTCTTGCCTATCACAATATTAACGGATTGCAGAGTTGTTACAAATACCTGTCTATATTTTCTCAGGTAACTACAGGTAAGATAGTCTGGTGAAACAGTTGCACACCATCCTGTCTCTTTGTGCTCCTATGGCCCAATGGAACATTAAACATTTAGATTAATGCAGATTTTTTTTTTTTTTTTTTTTTAGACATTTTCCAGTCGCTTATCTCCTGCCTTTCCTCGGCACAACCCGGTGCTTGCCCACTACCCAGGGACAAGCCCCCCCTGCCCCCCTTTGACCCCAACAGAGGAGGGGGAGCCAGGGCCCCTCGGTCCCACAAAAGCCTGAATGGCTCAGGGCAGCACACATTCACTGGGGAAACAAGAGATCTTTGTGCCAGGACGGGAGAGGCGAGCGAGGAGAGAGAGGGCGAGCGACAGAGGGGAGAGAGAGAGATACAAATGCTACATGGGCCGACAGACTATTTATAACGCTTTGTAATATGCACCAGAAAAACTGATACCAGCCGCAGCTGGATTAGAGCTGAACCAACAGTTAGCACAGTTTAACACAGTGCACAAAGCCAGCTCGTGCACTTCACAACTCCCAAGTTTGTCTTTTATTTGTTTACTCTATACATAAGTAATAGCATTTTTTACATTTTGTTTTAAAAATTCTCACAAAACTTGCAAATACTGCAAATCTGACCACTGTATAAAGGAATATAAATTTAATCGTAATTTAGAATTTTGTCTGTTTAATATAACGTAAATCAGAATAGTGAACTACGTATGAAATAGTAGTTTATACCACATTTAAATCTGCAACAAGAAGTGACCAATAGTCCATGAAGCCACATCACGAAGTAAAGAGAACTTCCTGGTCTCTTTTCACTCAGAGTCCGTTTCTGCATGTTTCAAGAATATTTACTGTGATTAGTTCAAGCTGGCTTTACCTCAACCGCCAATAGAACTTGTGTTTTAAAAACTTTGGACTAACAACTAACAAAAAGCTCCAATTCACTTTTACAGGGAAATTTCCATGTGAGTAGCAGGTCAATGCTGAATAGCAGGAGCGCGGCGTTTGTTTTCCAAATGCGGAGACAGTCATTTAATCACTGTTTAAAAGGGGAATGTGGAGACAAACAGTGTGGACATGGGGATACGTTTGGTATTCCCAGAAATGTGCATCTCCAGACACAAAACACACTCCACTGTAAAGAGACAACAGTGTGTCAGGAGCACATCACACAACTGTGTGTGTGTGTGTGTGTGAGAGAGAAAGCACGGCTCCGGTTATATTATCTCATATATTTATAGTATTTGAACAATTTACATCAAGTGGATTAATTCATTTATTTAATATTTTTATTTATTTATTTATTTTTGTTTTAAATAAATTGTTTCAAAATATGTACATATTAAAATATCTACATATGTGTGTTCATGTGTGAAGAAAACCGCAAACCAATTTAAAAAAAAAAAAAAGAAAGAAAATGAATACACACGAAGGGATTTAAATTATAATGAATACAATTTTACAGGTTTTCCCAATATCTCAAGTGTCTTTGTCATAAGCCGTCTGGAATTGGGTTAGAGGGAAAATTACCATATAATATTATAATCTAGAAATAATTGCAAGGCTTCACAAAGGAAGTATTCATAAAATTGATATTTGAAAAACTTCAGTTTCATAAATATTGTTTTAATATGAATATATTAGTTTTGTGTGATTTTAAACATACATTTCTGATAAAAACTAAATATATATTCTATTGCTACATTGTACAGACTGTTTACGCCACTGACTCTGCCAGCCCATCAGTGACCCCCCACAGTCAAACATTAACCTGGCCAAAATATAACCTCCACGGTAACACACACACACCCCCACACACACCCACACACACACACACACATTTATCATGTGGACCGTCTATGCTTATCCATCAGCACAGGGGACTCAGTGAATGAGACTGCGGAGGAGACGCTGAGATCCTCCCCATCACTGCCCTGCATTAACCTTGGGCTAAATATTTACAGTAGAAACAAGAAGCATGATTCTCACACACTCCAACCACAGCGCAGAACTGCTGCAGCTCCGTTGCACCAGATGTGGTTGAGACGTTTGCCATAGCACAAATACAATGGCACTGAAGAAACATTAAAGGCCCTAAATAACTCATTCTACTATAGAAAACAAGTGGAGCATAAGTGGATCAAAATATAGCACTAACCAGGCATAGATAATGAAAGTGTGCTAAATACAATGGAGTACATTATTTAAATTTTAGGAATTTTTATTTTGTCAATCTTGAGAAAGTCGTGAATAAGCCAACGCTTTTGCATATTTTCCTTCATAGATTTTGCTGAGAGAGATGCTTTGTCCTCCACAGACGAACTAACTGCATGTGCAATTAGGGCCGGAGATACAAAGTGTTGAGCAGCCAAAACATCAACAGGTTAGGATTCAGGAGGCAGGTAAGAGCACACAGGCGAGCCAGGGGAAACAAAAGGGTAATTCTGAAGAAAGAAGAGCTGTAGGATGTGGGTGCTCCAAGGGAACTCCGAAGCATAAAGACAGTTGCCAAGCAACTGAACACGAGGAAAAAAGAGGATATACAGACCACTTCCACGTGTGCGACAAATACCAGAGCTACGCTCACACAAACACCCAGTGAAAAGGTGTGTCCAATCCTACCATTTGTGATGGAGACGCTCAATGGTTATACCTTTCTGCAGAGAAGCAGTCTATATCCATTTATGTTTCATTCATCACCAGTCAATGGGGCTGGACAAAGAAGCTTGCACCACTGCCACTAATGTGCATTTGATCAAATGTTCCATGATCACACTCAGGTTTAGGGACATATATAACCGTATTACATAGGATTTAGTTTGTGCTTATGTCACAGCAGTGTGGTATATATTACACTTTACCTGGCACAGTTGTGGGGCCGCTGCTGTTCCTGAGGAGCGCCGGAGACTTCTGAATACCAGCGACACCCATGACCCCCAGCCCCTTCTCCCCTCCAGCCCCCACTCCTAATCCTCCGCTGGACGCTAAGCCGGGCCGGCCCGAGAGCGCAGAGGACACGGAGGAGGAGCTGTTGGCTGCAGACGTGGGCAGACTCAGGGAGGGAGCTGCTTCTGGGGGCTTCACATCTGGGCTGAAGCATGACCCAAAGCGGTTTCTCCAGTTTCCCTTCTTTTTCTTCTTCACTCCGTCGTCTGCTCCTCCCACCGCGGGACCAGAGCTGGAGGGCTGCGCGCGTTTAAAGCCCGTGGACCCACCGAGGCTTGTCGTCTCATTCGCTGAGTGACTGTGGGAATTTTCATACAGCTTCCCGCCCACTAAAATGATCAAAAAGCCGTTGTCAACAGCAATAACTAAACCTAAAACCATCAAATAAATCAGCAAGCATATATTTAACTACATCACCATCATCATTATTATTTAGTGTTGTATAATTGGCATTATTAGCTCCATCTATAATTATCTATACTACTGCATTGAGTCACAGCACCTGCAGAGGCAGTGGTTGCAGACATTAGAGACCCAAAGAGTGTGGTTGTCCCTTCTGAACCTGTGCTCTCTGAACTGGGTTTGACGAGGCAGCTGCTGAATGATGGAGGGGATGAGAACGTAGTGCCAGCTCCAGGACGCAACGAGGAGTCTGTGAAACTGAGGAAGTCGGATGAGCCAGACTGAGTCTTGTTGGCACTAGTCAACAGGAGTCCTAAAAGAAGAATACAGAATAGAATAAAATAAATATTTGTCAGAACATAACAAAATTGAGAAGAAGCAGAAAGAAATTAGGATGATCAAAGACAAAAAATTGCTCCATCAACAGAAAAATACATTTGAATAAAAAATGTCTGCCTTCTAGTAATAGATACACTTTAAATACTCCACACAGCATCTGCAGCTTTCTAGATCAAAGCGGCATGTTCAAAAATGAGGCAGAGGCAACATCAACCAACAAAAAAGTGTGTTCATTGCTCTACCCACTGCCCTGTGTGTAACAATGAAGACACAAATGTTCGGATCCCATTTCCACTCACACACCTGACAGGGTGTGGAGGTGGGGATGGTACAAAACACAGGGGTTCAGAGCGGCACAGGGCCCATTCAGGTCCTGACCTCCCCACATGGGCTATCTCTCACTGTCTGTGCAGGTCCACTGCCAGACGGCCACTGATTAGAGCAGCCTGAAGCACACCCACACCAACAGCTATCGCAACCAAACAAAAATAGACTGTTTGGACTAAGCCCAAAATGCAGTTGTATCATGATGATGGCACAGTGTATGTACTCACAAAATAGGTGTAAAATAAATTATTTTAAGTGCCATTTTGTGTTATATATTTTTTCAGTTGCTTCCATTTATTTTTGTGGGAGGTTTGTGTGACTGGACTCAATGAGCCTCACTCGGAGAGGAATATATAAGCAATAGCACAGTTAAAGAGCTGCATAGCTTTATTACATTTTAATTCACTTAAACAGTATTTGTGCAGAGGGGACTCATTTTTTCAAAATATATATTTTAAACAACTGCAGGTATCTCCAACTGCAGGTATCTCCAACTATTAACTGGAGGTTTACATTTCTGCTAACAGCAGGCTAAATCCCTATGGTAGGAAAATTTACATAGAGGGTCATTTACAGTCATTAATTCACCTTGATGGAAAGGCCCTGTGGAGGCCGACACAGATGTGGAAGAGGTTGCCATGGTGACCACAGCAGAGGGGAGGGGTTTCCCTGAGGAGGTGAGGGACTTGCGGCCACCCCTCTGTCCAGCCGCGTGAGTCCCAGTACTACTGCTGTTTTTCTTGTTCTTCTGCTCGGCAGCAGCCTTGCCTCCATCTGCACACAAACTGTCCTTGGAGCCACTGCCGGATAAGGTTGAGGAGACTTCCTGAAAGTTAGCGTTGGTGAAGCGTCCTGCGCTGTCCTCTAATCTCTTCTGAGAGGATGTGGGCAGAGAGGGCACTCCTCCACCTGCGCTGGTGCTGTTGTAATTCTGTGGGACCAAAACCAGGATAGACAAAGCGTTGATAAGAGAGGGAAGACAGGAAGGAATGGAACAAAGGCTATCTAAACAACAGCATCTGAAAAAGGAAGCGTCAAACATTCAAGGCAAAGAAAGTCATCCAAACATTAGATACAATATTTTAGTGACCTGTAGTGGGCAGGGTGCGCCTTTACCTTCTCAGGGACCATGATGTTTGGAAGAACCAGGGAGGGTGACATGTCCATGGAGCTCTTCTTGTGTTTGGGTTTGTGTCGGTCCCGTTCCTTGTGTTTCTGAACAGGGGGAGAAACAGAAGAGGAAACAGATGGGTGAAGCTGTCTGAGACATGAGTGCAGTTACGAGTGCAGACAGACAGACCTCCTATGAACTGCTCTTTAGACCTATGCTGCTAGTGTAAGAAGTGATCAAAAGAAGTTTGAAGAAAAGCTTACAATTTGAAATTTCATGAAAATGTTAGTGTTCACTCCATTACCACTATTCAAACAATGCCCAGGTAAAAGTTGAAAACAGTTAGTATATTGAGTGTCAATTTTAGGTGGAAAGTGGAGAGAAATGGGCCAAGGACAAAATATGTTTTGTGAATTTTAGCTCCAGTTTGAACATGTAGTTGTTACCATTGTGTGCATACGTCTGCACAAATCACACTGCTTCAATCTATGTTTGCCTCCTTTTCTATGATTATGTGTTGTTGTTGTTGTTGTAGTTGTGGATTAATCCATACTTCTTAAAGGCTTCTCAAAGACAGTACAGTCACATGACTCGAGCCAAGTATTTAAAAAAGCTAAAGCATGCGTTATTAGCTTATAGTTAGAAAAGGGCGCTAGTGTGAGTATGTGTGTTTTGAGTAGAGAGGGAAAGACGGAGCATTGAATTTCAAAGGGACTGTCTGAGATGAAAGCTTGAAGATCCACTAACACAAAGAGCGCGACGACAGACAGATAAAAAGGGGCAGGAGGCAACATGAATGCCGCACGCTGCAGTTTAGAGCCCACTCTAAGTGGCTCACGTGAGCCACACCAGGTCTCATCGATTCATCCAATCATATCTTCTTTCTTGGACCATCACAGCTCAATTTACACCTTCGCTCGCACCCCGAGGTGGCGACTGGGTGCCATTTGCACCTCATGCACCCATCCCGCACCATCACACCTCAGCGCACGTGTAGGGGGCAGGCAGGTGCATACAACTCACACACAAGCGCAACTGTGGGCACTCGAAAAGGAGCAAGCAGGAGCACATAGACAGTGAAAATATGCAGCAAGAGTCTGCAAGGGGCCGATCTGGAAGTGAAACCACCCCTCCCTCTCTTCCCCCTCCCCAGTGCTGCCCCAGGGTCTCAGTGTGGGACAAGCTTTCCAAGGCTGGTGACAGTTTAGCCATACTTCCTGCAGTTAACAGACACCAGCAGCTCATTGAGGAGATGGCAGCTCCAAAGCAACGCACTCCCTTTCTGTTTCCGCTGATGTGAGCAATACGAGTTTGGAGAGCAGATGGAGAAAACATGTTTCTCTGAATGTGTAAAATCATTAACTCAAGTTTAGTTTCTTAAAAAATGTGTTGAGAGCAAAATAAATTAGATGACAGCCAAATTATTGCCACCAATTTTCACAGCAAAGCAAGAACAGTTACATCTAATTTAACAGGTCTGATCCAGCCAAAACCAATTTCTTCTAAGCAATTCATTGAAGTCTATATCATACAAGGTTGCGTTTTGGAGAAAACTATGGTTATGCTATATTCTACTGGTGAATATAAACAGTAATCGTACACAAGGCTATAAATTAGGCCCCTGATTCGTTGCAAAAACAATGATAGTTGAGAGATCGAGGGGTCAGTTCTTGGGGATTCCCTTGTTGTTTTTCATTAACATTCCTAAGAAGGTGTTGACGGACGCAGGCAGCACAGAGGGGCTCGGGTAACGCACACGTATGCACAGAGCCAGAGCAGAAGCACCGGGCGTGGGAAACACAACAGCAAGACAATGTACCTCTGACACACCCTTATCAATCAGGTCAATTGATTATACAGGCAGGGACACTGGCTTTTAAAGTGTCCTCTGCCCTCTTTCTACACGGCTGACCATTAGCAGCCCCATCATTTGACATGTCGAAATGGCCTTTGAGGCAGGCCCGAGCTAATATATGAGTGGAGACAGGGGATGAGGGCCGTGTCAATTTATCAGCAATCCCTCCAACAATGAGCAATACAACAGTGGTCTGAACCCAGCTCTGTCTATGTCTAAGGCTGGTTGGTGGGCCCCCGGACAGGAGAAGTCCATCATCACCAGGAAATTTGTAACAGTCTTTCTCTTTGTGCTTTCAGGAGCCTATCAGGAGCAGAGGCTTTGTGGTGCTAATAACTAATATGAAACTAACTTTTAACAATTACACAGAACATGCATAAATACATTTGAAGTGTATCTCCCCTCCGGTGAAACTTCCAGCTTTTGACACCTTCTTCAGCTTCATTTTCATAAAAGGCAAAATGCTTTGACTAAAAGAACACAAAATACAGAAATAGTTGCCATTAGGGCTACACCATGAGAAAAAGATGATATTCGATAACTGCTTTGGTTTACGATAACGATATAAATGCATTTTAATAGAAAAAATAAAAAATAAAAATGCACATGCTTTCATTTACAAGAAAAACTGGGTCAAAATAAAAACTTAACAAAGACAAAACAAAGAACAAACCCAAGTCTAATGTAGAACTTAATCAGGAAAATCATGAATACAATTTTCTTTTTTTAATTAAAAAAAAGAAATCAAATAAATTCTAAAAACTTGTGGTGTTGTGATTAATTTATTTTCTTGCAATAACAATTACTAGTGTTTTAGTGATATAATGTGCAAACCTAGTCACCATTTTACAATTAGTCCAACTGGTGCCACTATAAAGCAAACGCTGCTAAAATGATTGAATATTGTGTATATTGTGTATATTGTGAACTGTCCCTGTCTCATTAAATAAACAAAACTGCGCACTGGTTACATCAGACCACAGTCACAGATAACCATTAATTTGCCTTAGATCAAGATGATTACAATAGCCTAAGAGCGCACATTTGAACACAATGGTAGTGAGGAAGAGGACGGGGTGAGGGTGCAGAGGGAGGAGGGGTGAGGAAGACTTGGGGAAACAGAGGAACAGGAAGTTAAAGGGAAGATAATCCTCCCTGGCCAGGCAGGAATTCCCCTGTGCTGTTTCCTGCTCGATTTTCTGACCATCCATTGTGAGTACGAGCGAGTGTGTGTGTGTGTGTGGGGGGGGGGGGGGGGGGGGGGGGGGGGCTGCTTCAGTTTGACTTGAGGGTCCACCACGAGGAGGGGATCCATCTGAGCCTCATATTTAGCTCTCTCTCACACACACACATACACACACACACAGATCTGCCTGACCTGCGATGTGGATACAGAGGCAGTGTGTCTGATTGAGTGAGAGGAGTGGGCTCTGACGAATGCAAATCAGCCACTATTAATAAAAGCCTGAGCCGCGACAGACAATAACCAATAAATGCCATAGAGCAGGCGAAACGCTGCATTTGGACCCAGCTAATTACTGTTTGAATCAAGTTAAATACCCATTGTTGTCTTTCATATTTACTTTGAAGTGGGTAAAATACCACTAAAATTGAGAAAGGTGGGGGGTTGTATTCTTGACTTGGTGTGTATTGTGTATGTGTATGTACTGTGTCTATGGAGTTCAAATATATAAAACTAAATTTGACAAAGATCAAACCAAAAATTACAGTTATGAAATGGTCAGTAAAACAACCTATTTTATTGATGATATTTTGGTTTATCAAGCAGCTACTACTGTCGCAGTTCCTACACGTCATGGCTGATTTTGCAAACACCGCGCCATATTCTTTTTACAAAGCTTAGGATGTACTGATCTGAAATATATGTGTGTGTGTATATATATACATATACACACACACAATATATACATATTTTTATATATTATAATACACAGCCAAGTTAAATAATACAATTAAAATAGTGACAATATTTTCACACATTCAAACACCCGTTCATCCTTTCGTTCAGTGATTTCTACGGGATATAGAAATCACTATGCAAAAAATATTTTATATGACAGATGCTCTTAAAGACTATACAATGACCAACAGAGCAGCTCAACTGAAATGCAAACCTGCACTAAAATAAATATGTACACACTGGGTAAAAATCATTAGAGGTTAATTTCGAAATTCTTTACAGTCTTGTCAGGCTTGAGGTTTGTAGTTTGAACAAAGGCCATATATGAACAGCGAATATTAAATGGTAAAAATATATGATCTAAGAAAATATTTTTACATGTCCGACAGGACTGATTAATGCGGAAAAAAAAATATTGTATCTGTCTTCAATTGTCACTGATGGGTAAAGATGCAGTGCCAACACACACGACTATATCATATTATACAAGTGAAAAGCTAGAACCAGATCTTTCATTGGGAGGCTATGATATCACCTTTCAACTCTGATTGAATAAATTCAAGGTCTTTCCTTTTGAATTTTGCAGCAGTATTGAGCAAATCCTACAGCCACACATGCAATCCAACTTCATAAATATAATGAGGGGCTACATGCATATCTTTGAGCTTAGAGCCTTATACTATTGCCTACAATCGTAAGATAAAATGATAATTATAACCATTTGTATACAATTGTGGTTGTTTCCACAAAAAATCCTTGAACGCTCCACATGCTTAAACAAATTCAAATGTGAAGTTATTATAGTTATTTAATTGCAAAAGCCATTTTTCTAAAAGGAAATACAAAATAAAAATAAATAAACACACAAACTTGTAAAATTACAGAAGGTGGAAAAGGCAGAAATGGTAATTCCGTGAATCGGGATGGACAATGGAGGACATGGATCATCTGATCTGAGTGTACCTTATGTTGGAGCCTACTGCCGCTTTGTGAGGCATGTAATGGGTTCTTGCAGAGGCACATTTATGGAGGGGAGGTATACACAGGACTGAGAGCTTACCTTGTTGTCCTTGTCTGAGGGTCTATCCAAACACTGAGAGGAAGAGTCACTTAAGCTTTGAGACCTACTACCACGGCCCCTGCTCCTTCGCTAAAAAGTAAAAAGGAACTCCACGTTACTGGATGAAGTTCACACATAAGAGACTTAAACCAAACCATTTAAGGATAATTTGAACCAAAAAAAAATACTTAAATAAAAAGAAAAATCAAATCAGACAAATAATAAAAAATATATAATTATTTTTAAAAATTATAGCAATTTTCAAGGCAACTGACATGTCAGATTACTAATATTTGAAAAACAAATTAAGATACCATATTATAATCAAGTCTAGGCATTGCACAAAATGAAACTGGGTAAAATAAAAGGCATCACTACTAAAATGAATGCATCATTTTGTGGTTTGCCTTTTCAATTTCAGCCAAGGCTGCTTTAATCTTGTATACAGTACGTTGCCATAGTGATAAAGAAGTGCATAATAAAATTATAGCTACATTACTTCCACACAGGTAATGGTTTTACACAAGCACACTTCCGCGCAAAATTACTTTTTTCAACAACTAGGAAGTCAATATTTCAGATTAACATAATAGGACTAAAAGTAATACCACTTTAAATTCAATAATTACACCACGTATAATTACGTTTATATGGCACAGATGACCCTGCCCCTCCTTTTTCCAACAGACCGATTAGAGTTTATCATACCATTTATTGTGTAAAAAATGTACTAAATTATGAATTATTAGGTAAAAGAAAATCTAATTGCAAAGGGGTATCTTAAACCATGAACACACTGCTCTCCTGAGTAGAAATGTTCTGACAAAAAATCTATGTACTCTATAGAACTGGAGTTTAAGCACAAAGCCAAAAATATTTAAACTGAAATGATTAACTTTTTTCAAAATGGCGTGTGAAAAAGTCAGGTCAAACGCCATATGTTGCTAACACGCCATAAACATCCATCAGGCTGATTTTATGAAAACCCTCAGCTAACAACATTGCTTTCTTCAACATTGATTCCCTCTCGTGCGTCGCTGTCATCCATACAATCCCAGCTTAATGACATTATGCCCCACCATCCAAAGCCATTCGCCCCGGATCAATATCTCAGCATGACTCCTTCCATCAGCATTTGTTAACATAGCCAAATGTCATCTGGCCCTCTGTGCAGTGTGTGTGCTGATAAAGCAAGTCCAGAGTCCCCATATGTAGCACAACAGACCAGGCATATTACACTGTGTTTGATATTGTCCCTGATCAAACGTGAATGATATTTTCACAAATACAGGTTGCATAGGTTTTAAATATATTGATGTCATTTGTTCAGCGTTTCACTTTGATGTTACACTGGCCATTGTCCAGAAGGTGCTCCACATTATGATACTTTGCATTCCCCAACACTCCTCAACATGATTAAAAACAAAATATAGGTTTTGTTTAAGTAAAATATGTCAGCGTGGCCATAGAAGAATGCTGTACAAGAGAGCAGAAGATCAGAGTAGAAAGAATAGCGTGTAATGAGAGATATAGGTGAAGTTCAACTGGGGAAGTGTAACAGAAATATGAAAAAAACAATAACGTGTGGAACAATAAATTAATATAGCCAACTCAAAATGGCGAGGCAAAACAAAAGCCCCTTTTACACAGAGCTCCGAGCCAGTGTGATTACAAGGCCACAGCAGCCAGCCAATAGCATGGATTCAAGACACCACTTTTTAGAAAAACAGTGGAATAAGAGCACCAGTTTGAAAAGCCTGTGTAAAAAGGGTTGTGCAGAAAAACTGGAGTGAACAAAGGTAGTGGAAATAGAAATGTATAAAATGAGCCTAGCCTTACAAAAAAGCAGTATATAATCCTAAAAATCTTCTTTTACAATTAAATGCATAGTGTTAATACAAGAATGACCTTCAAAATGGGCATAGTCTCATAGAAATTGTGCCCTTCCAATGTAATAAATAAAGCCAGTGGTCAGAGTAATTAAATTTTCAATCTATTCTTCAGCATTTGCAGAAAGAAGAAATAAGGCCAAACCAAAAATAATAGTAACATGCTTGCCTGGTTAGGAGCTATGTTATGTTTAAATCATGCCTTAGTAGATCACAAAACCAGGCGAAACTTACCAATTTGCTGTGGTGATATTTGCAATATCCACAATACTTGACATTGTCTGCATCTGATCCCTGCTCTTCACACAATAAGCCTGCGAACTGGGCGCTGTAGAAAAAAAGGCTAATTTCAACCAACAATTTACCGTGGATTTAGGAGTTTGTTTTAGTCAGTATAATCCATAAAACAAGATACAATGATAAAAGTTCTCTCAAGCTGTAGGCCACATCTGGACTAAACCAGGTATAACCCAGGACTAGAAAACAATTATTTATTACAATACAATGAATGGATCATATTATTGTATTTTTTGATCAATGTCATAATGTTGTTTCCTCTTCACACCTTAAGTTGTGTTTTGTTTCATTCACACATTTAACACACAAACAGAAAACACATACAGGAAGTGCTTCACTGTGCTTTAAACACCATATACCTTCACTAGAATCATCTGGATAATTTCAGCCCTGGAATTGCCAGTCCCCTATTAATTTGAAAACTACCACTGCATGACATCACAAGCTGGAATGGAGCATTTTGAGTTTTGGAGATGTAGACAGACTAGGTAGGTTAGATGAGGTAACAACATCATAACACGGTTTAAATCTCACAAGAGTCAATTTTGCACAATATAAGACCTGTTAAGTTGTGTACATGGGAAACTTGCACTACATGTATAGGCTGTAAATATCCATGACATTGTGGAGTCATGACTCTTGAGTGAGAGACTTCACAAACAGGCCTTGTCTTTGTCTGATGAAGTTAATGTGAAGCCAATGGGTCTCACCATGTGACGTGGAAGGCCTGCCGGCAGCCATGTTTGTTGCAGGTCATACAGGCTCCAGTGGCTGCTTTGCTCTCTCTGCCTTGGTCCTCACAAATGTAACAAGTCTAGGAATAGAAAAGAATATAGAGTACAAAGAATTAGAAAGATTAGAAATATTTCTCATTTACTCTGGTAAAGGTTAGTTCTGTCTTCAATTTTAAACTTTGAATTAGTGAGTCTTTTTGTCAGAGAGGAGTGTTTGTTTACCTGCTTCACTACACCATCATGTGACGCTTCTGAGGAGGGTTATGGGACGTGAAACATGTAAAGCAGGTAAACAAACTGTCCTGTGTGCAAAAACAACTGCTCATTCTAAGAGTTCAGTTAACCTTGTGCTTCTGCTCTTCATTTATAAATTCACCAAACTCCAACTAAAAAGTCAGAAATTATGTCATTTTTGTTATTTATTGTTCATTTTTTGTTGATTATTCTTCTCAAAAGCTAGACATGAAAGTCAAAAATAAAAAATAGAAATGTCAAAGTGATGGCCATTCAAAGTCCATTCTAAACTCTTATTGGCCTGTGATGTGAGTTTGTCATTACCTTATTGTAGCGGTCATGTGGCACTGACTGGAGCACAATGGGCTCCATAGTGGAGACATTTGCGAACTCCACTTCAGGTATGTAGAGAGCGCACACCACGTGGGCCCAGCCTGCAAACACAAGAGGGACCATCAGCTTTTTAGCACAAAAAAGGGAATAAATATCACCATAAAAAAGCATTAAACAGGGTCTAGACCTGGCATTA
Source organism: Periophthalmus magnuspinnatus (assembly GCF_009829125.3). Classification (NCBI taxonomy): domain Eukaryota; kingdom Metazoa; phylum Chordata; class Actinopteri; order Gobiiformes; family Gobiidae; genus Periophthalmus; species Periophthalmus magnuspinnatus. The sequence goes on along the minus strand of NC_047145.1, from coordinate 18,790,171 downwards.
ACATGCCAGTCATGGTTTTGACACCACCACATAATGCACATAAATATCTCGAGTTCAACTTTTCAACCCTGGAGTCGTAAAACGCTTTAATTTGTAAATTGTAGTTAATCTACCTAAGTAGTTGTTTATTGAGGCCTAACACACACACACACAGCTGCCTGTCAGGGAAGACAAAGTGGGGGCGGCGGAGTGACAGCAGGGCATGGCAAAGTGGCAAGAGAATTGACGACACGCCGAGGAGGAGTCCGCGGAGGTGAACCGGAGGTCAGCGAGAGGTGGGAGCCAGGCCCGAGGTGTCTGTTTTTTCCCCCATAGCGGAAACAAAAACAGGCTTAAACTTACAGTTGAACCCATGGCCTGCCTTTGACCTGGTGAACGGGACGGTGGGAGGAGGGTAGGGGGCGGGGCGGAGAGGAGGGAGCGAGTGTGAAATGGGGGCATGTTGTTGTTTTGAAGGCCCTCCAAGAATCTGGAAGAGGCCTATAAAACAGGACTATAAAAGAGGCAAAGGCTTCCTACTCTAATCGAGCATTCACGCTCTTAACCCTACAAGCGTTAGGCCTCTGATGACCTTCCCTTGGTCTCCCCTCAGTTGAAATCATTAACTCATTTCCCTCAACTGTAACCACAAAGACATGAAATATAGACAGAACAAGTAATATAAAATATGCACATTGATCTTTTGGCAAAAAAAAAGAAAAGTAATTTCATTTACCACTGCACAACCACATCACTCTTATCAGACAGACACCTCAATGAAACTCAACAAAAGCCAAAAGCTGGATGTGCTTCAGCATGTAGTTTTTCACTTATCATCATTTATCATTAACCATAAAAAATGTAGGTGTGATATTTAACTTGAAAGGCCTGGAAACATACCACAAAGTTGTTGAAAATTGCTTGCGGCTCTTAACAGCATCTTGAAAAGAATTTAGGGTGATGCATGTCAAACTAACATAGAACATTATTCTTAGGGGAGAAGTATTTGGTGCACCAGTGTCAATGGTATCTGCAACCCAATATTATCAAGTATTAAAACCAGGCCTCAGCGTGTCTTATATTTAAGTAGGTTTAAACAATTAAACAGAAATTTAGTTCAGACTTTGCGGAAGAAAATTTAATTTTTTTAAATGTATTACTTTAACCCAATAAAAAACATCATTATTTTATATATCATATCGCCTTGCCCTAAGTTTAAGTGTTATAGTCATCAGTTACTACCAACTTTCAATCCATCTCCCCACCACAAGTAAAAATGCAAGATCAAATGCCCGTTTCAAACTAATCCCATCAATCTACTTTATTACTGTCCCACCTGAAATAACAGACACTACCACACAGATCAACAAGTGAACTCCGGGTGCAGGGGAGAAAAGAGAGATGGTGATAGAGAGATGGGGAGCCAAAAAGGCAAGAGAGAGGGAGAGCGGGGTCATGGGAAGGGTAAAATAAAAGAGAAAGTAGTAAAACGGTGTGTGTTAGTCTTGTCCTGATGCCTCCCTGCAGGCCTGGACACAATCCCACAGCTGTGCTCCCCTCCACACACACATACGCACAGAATATTTACAGTCTCCACCGAGCTGACCCCGCGGTGAACCCTTAGAGACGACTCCTCACAGGCCACGCACTATACCCATCCCGGGACCGCCCCCTCATAAACATACACTCACACACACACACTCGTAAAACATGGACGGTACAGAGCAAGAGAGGAGGCATAACTCTAACCTGCGAGCTCACACCACTAAAAGTCCATAATGACAAAACAAGCCACAGTTTGTGAATGGGCAAGTGTGAGATGAGATACCTCCGTTATCCGTCCTCTTGAGGGCTCCATCCTTGTGTGGACACAGCTCACATCTCTGCAGGTAGAATAGCACAAGTTAGCGCAGAGCTATGACAAATATGCCACAGCAGGGGATGAAGCAGCAGGTTACGCACTACTGGGCACGGAGCCAGGAAGTTCTGCTCCACCTCTGCTACATGCTACATGCTACATGGCACTGAGGATGCCGTTAGTCCTGCGGCGATGACTTTTTTATGGTGTGAACTTCCCTAAACGGCTCTTTAGCTGCTATTGCACAACATACACTTTGCATTGTTAATGTGCAATAACATGAATCATTAGCTATTCTTCTTCTATTTGTTTTCAACACCTCTGTCAGGTTATGTCAGGGCGGTACATGTTGTGCAAAACCTGATTTGAAGTACAACCCAGTCTAAAAGGTTTTGTGTCTTTCACTCTGTCTGCTATGAATTTTCATAAACAATCACAGAAATGCACAGGAGTAAACACACTCGACCTTTAAGCAAAGACATGGTAAAGAAATACAAACACAAATGCAACATTGACCCAATGATTATTTGAACTGTAATTAAAGTTGGGGTACTTGTTATGGAATAAAATTGCATTAAGAGTGAGACAGTGTGCGGGAGTTTTTCTTTATTTTAACTGTAACAAATTTATTTAACGTATTTTGTGACTCTAGTCCAAAAATTCTTGGCTGACAAAAGACATGCGGACTAAAAGAGGGAGCAGTGTAGAGCTGGAAAAAGCTCCTAAAATTATTAGGATCATGTCTCACGTAAAAACTACAGTGTACACAAAGTATGAGCAAACAGCATCTTCATAATTGAAAAGGCAGATTAAACTGTCCAGTCACTCCCAAAAGCTACGGCTATCTCACTCCAGCCAAGCTCTGTTCTGTTGTGGTCCATATAAATCCTTAAAATCCTAATAAAATAATTAGTTGACTAAACCATGGACCAATTTCTTGACTAAATAATTTTAACATTCCTGTATTTTAGAATTCCCGTATTGTCTTTCTTTTTTGCCTAGAATTTTCTTCTCAAATGTGTTTGGGCTTAGCCTGACATGACTGCTGCACATGCACATGTCTGACAGTTCGCATGGATGCAGCATTCATGATAATCTTACAGAGAGCTTCAATCAGGATTAAAAAATATTTGGTGAAACGCAATGGAAACTGGATAAAGAGTGTCCAGACTGGACCTCTAGGTTTGGCTGAGGTAGAGGGGTGGGGGGTGGGGAGATGGGGGAGCGGAGGGGGGCACGGGTGACAGAAAATGTTGCGAGTGCAGTGCAGTTGTGAAAATCTGTGAAAGGCTGTGAAAACTGGCAGTCTTGTGTGTTTGACATGAATCCTCTGGTCACAATTCATTTGATACAGCAGCTTGTGCCAGCACCGGCCTGAAACGTGACTCGATGAGATAATCAACATGAGCTCGGCACAGCTTAAAGGGGCTGTACACATTTTCCATGTAATTGAGCGAAATTTGCTGTATGGCTCCAACATATTGTGAACGCAGCAGTTCAGAATCTTTCCACTGTGTGCTGTTTGGAGCCAATTCTAAATTGTTTTATTGTCAGAATCAGGAAGTGTGATGTACCCCACCGTCAAAACAAAAAGCGCTTATAAACTCACTGGGGTGAATAACTAGGATGCTAAGATGCGTGAAGAAACTGAGGTATAACTTTGCGCCTCTGCACAGTTCAAATGAAAAAGTTCTCTTTTTCAGGTTTGTAAGAGTAAAAATCAGGTGAATTACAGCGCATTTACGTGATATGTTTGACTGTGGTTGTGTAATTGGGACAGTATTTAGGTTCTATTAAATCCTGTTAGTTTTGGAGAAAAGGGTATGTGGGCAGTCACTAGACACAATAATTAAACTGGTTAACATTAAGTTGTACAACCCTTTTTGATGCTGTGATTTTTCTAATTCTTTGAGCAACAACCAAATAGACAAATCTAAAATTGGTGGTTAAATAATGCATTAGATATGTAGATTTTTGTGTCTGGGCAGATATAATTCAAATTTATTGCCAACTTTCAACATTAACTTTTTTGCTCTATTGTGAACATTTTAATTTTGTCGCTGTATAAAATGGTGCTCTTCCCTCGTTCCACAGGCATGCTGGTTTCATATTTTGCATTGTATCTTGTAATGTGAAGAAATGTAAAGAGGGGGGCCTAAGTGACATGCAGTGTCTGTAACTCACCACACGAGCCGCTCTCTCCTGAGACTCACACTTCCTGCAGAACCACGGCCCGGTGGGCACCTGCACGATGCCATAACACGCTGCAGACAAACGGTATCATCAGATCAACCACATGTAAGTGCTCTCAAAGTAAAGCTCACTCCTTATGAAACCACATCCAAGATAAGATCTCACACGCGCCACACCGAACAGAAGAACATAATTTTCAAAGACCGTTTCACATTTGCATTCCTAACACTAAGCTCACTAAAGAGACAACGAATCTCAACTGAAGTGTTGACTTTTCATCAGAACCGTTAAAGTGTAAATTAAGTGTTCTAGTAAAGAGGCAGTATTACATGTTTCTGGGGTATTAACTGCAAACACATAACATATTTAGATCACCATGTTACCCTTAATTGTTTTGAAAATGCTATATTTGTCAAAAACAACCTATTAACATGTTTAATATGTTTAAGGTTTGTTTTTGATGCTGTCTGTCTCCCTTCCGTTTGCTCTCTGGGCTCAATCACTCCCCCTTCAAAGCGCTATCACATTACAATCAAAGTGCATTTCGCTAACGAACCTACTGCAAAGCAAATTTTGCTAACAAGACCACTGCAAATCCCATCAGGTTTGTGAAGTGTATTGTTTTGTGTCCTGCTTTTGTACAAAAAATGTGTACAATTGTTGAGCAGGTGACATGGATGGATGACATTTAAAACATCTTCAGGTGTGTTTTTGATGAGGGGAAAAATGTTATAATGTTCTAAAGTCAATTTTGAGTGAAGCTTAATTTTACCCATTGTGTCATTCTCATGTCTGTCCGTACTTTGTCTTGTGTATTTTAGCGTGTATGCGTGTGTGTGAGTGTGGATGTGGGTGAGACTGTATATGTGACTGTCTGAATGTGGATTGTTTGGTTATGAGAGTAAAGCAGTTGTGGGGGTAGAGTGGCTGAGTGGAAGGGCATCTGGGATTGTTTTTAATGACTATAAAGCACTTTGTGTTACATTTTTGTAAGAAAAGCTCTTTATAAATAAAGTTTGATTTATTGTACATTTGCTCATGGATTTCAAAACAGGAATTATCAGTAAATTTGCCTGTGATCCAGAATACATGCTTCTTAAATACTTTATGAACATGTGAGTCTTTAGTCTGGACACAGTTACAGTAATCTCCCTAGTTTCAGATGGGTGTGCTTGACTGGCCAATCAGGGACACACATGGTCATCGAAGCAAGTATAAAAAAAAACATTACTACTACTTCAGGAGACTGAAAAACATCAAGGATTTCTGTAAAATCATTGCGCAAAGCAGTAAACTCTGTTCATTTGAGGAAAATTTCATTTAGTTTAAAATGATAAGATGACCTGTTTCACATGCGTCACTGAAATAAACAAATCTGATTGGTGTTTGAGCCTGGCTTGAGGAGCAACCAAGGGAGTGGTGACCAGATTGATATCCCCCATTATAAAAAATACAGAGATATCATTCTGGATTTGCCAGGCAATCACTAAATATGATCACACAACCAGTGGCTCCATTGCACCAAGCACAGTGGCAAGCGCACTACCATAACTGGAACTAAAAAAGACAATGAGCACACTTAAGTTGAGTGAATCAAGAGAGTCAAACTCTGTGCACTTTAGTGTCTAACATTATTGGCAACTGTCACTTTATTTTCATGACCTACAAGATTAAATGCTGTATTAACAGTTTTTATACAATTATAAGCACAGGAATACATTTGACGCATGTGTTGTGTTTTTGATTGATAGAAATGATAAGCAATCTACTAATGTAATGACCTGATTTTAGAGATGGGAGCGAGGCTGAGACTTTAAGTTGCAGCTCAAGCAGCACTCCGTAAATAGCCTACCTCTTCACATTTTCAGATTATGTCTGATCTGACCAGAGCTCATAATCCACTGGTTATAATCCACATTTCAGAGAACAAAATATCCTCAGGTTACAGAGTTCAAATGAAGAAACTCCCAACCAAATTAAAAAGCATAATTTTAGAAAGTTATGCTTTAATGTTTATAGATTTCAATTGCTAATCAAACAGTTCTTAACAGGCTATCAAAGAACTCACATTTTGAGTGTGTCAGGCAAGGTTATATTAAATATTAATACTGATACAGCACCATCACAATAAGCATTTAAATCGAGAGAGTGTTGTGTCCATAAATGTCTGGAGTTGTCTCTTTCACACACCTTTAACACCTCCTTCATCAAGAAAATTATGTAGTGCACCTTTAACTCTCTGAAGCCAGAGGTATTATTGCTTTGCTTGGAATGTTATACAGTAGGTGTTAAACATAATAACTATCTTGCATTAATAACATTTCAGGTGTTTTAGGACTCAAAAACACTTTGAAACTCTTACAATGAATATTCTTGCTGGGGTCTCATTAATGAAGCGTGCGCTCGTACAAAAATGTTACGTATGTGACTTTCCATATTTTGTGATCTACAAAAAATTACTTAACATGGAAATACGTGGTCCGGCCCTTATTCTTAATCTACAATATTGTTAAAAATCATGAGATGCAATAAATAAACAGCAGAATGAAACACTTTAGTAGTTAGCTGCCATCTGTAATGAGTGTTAGAAGTTATTAATTCAACCTTTAACAGCCTACATCTTATCATTTAGCCCATTTTCAGAGAACATAGAGAGACGATAAGTTAAGTTAAGTTAAGGTTTGAGGAAGTTTGTGTTTTGTCCAAACACTTTTTTGCCCTTTACAAACCTGCACATCCAGACACACTGCAGCCTGTGCAAGAATGTTTGTACACAGTCACGCCCCCTTTTCCCACCCAGAGGTGATACTACTATGACACATGGTGATATTATTTGTGTGTATATTGTCACAAGTGCGAAAAAGTCTGTTTATTCTATCAGCAATCCTTCCCCTTCTCACCCACAGCAGGGCAGGTTGCTGCTGCTGCATGTGCAATTCTTTGGACTAGATCTGTCCAGTGTCCAGCACAACCCGCAGGAATATAAATCTATCTCAAATTTGTGAGACTGTATAATTTGCTTCATGTTTGAGTTTTGCTAGTTTCCTGTGTACATAGAAAACTGTACTAAACTTCGTGCTTGGTCCCTGCGCAGAGGACATGCCGTGAGGCTGAAGTTTCTTTCCCAAATGTTTGCCAAAAAGCTTCAAATTAAATTATTTTTAAATGTTTTTCTTTTCTACAGTGAGTCATACATTTACTTGCAGTGATACATTATCATGTACTGCAAATGAATACATGTTTTACAGGTGCACTATGTAACCTTTCTGGTGGAGGGTCCTTCTTATCTCCATAGAGATGTTAATGTTATACCTGGAATGTTTCACAGTATGGTATAAAACCTACCCATCTCCATGAACAGAAAAGGAACTTTTATTCTTTTTCAATTATTGCCTGTAGTAAATACAAATGCAACTATATCAGCAGGTGCCGTCAGCTACAATCAGAAAACTACTACTACTATACTGCATCTTTTTAATAAACAATATTTTTGTGGATCGTTGTGTAGTATTTGCCACTTTAATAAAGTAATGCTGTCATAACACATAATACATGTGAATATATGAACTGTTTGGGTGCTATACATTGGAACTTCTAAACTACGGAGATCAGCCCCAAACAGAGGGATATCAGTCTGGTCTGGTGTCTGGTCCACGTCTCAAGCCCGACCAAACATGATCGTGCAGTCAGACCAGTTTTTTTCAGTGACACATATGAAACAAAGGAGGTCATTAGTCACCTATGATTTACAAATAAAATAAAACCCATCTCACCTCAAATTAACAAAGTTTAATAATTCTGCAAAATTTTGTTCTGTCCCTTTTTTACTGGTAAGCAGCCGTATTTGTTTTGATACGGACCAACCAAGTGTGTCCCTGATTAGTTAATTCACCTGTTCCAGGCCACAAGTTCCATCTGAAAACAGAGATTCAGATTTAGCATGTTATTCTACACTGCCTAGTCAAAAAAAAAAGTTGCCACCTGCAGTGCTATGATCTGGGGTTGCTGCAGTTGGTCAGGTCTAGGTTCAGCAACAGTCTGTGCTCAAAGAATGAGGTCAGCTGACACCTGAATATACTGAATGACCAGATTATTCCATCAATGGATTTTTTTCTACCCTGATGGCATGGACATATTCTAAGATGACAATGTCAGGATTCATCGGGCTCAAATTGTGACAGAGTGGATCAGGAGCATGAGACGTCATTTTCACACATGGATTGTCCACCACAGAGTCCAGACCTTAACCCCATTGAGAATCTTTGGGATGTGCTGGAGAAGCTTTGTGCAGTGTCAGACTCAACCATCATCAATGCAACATCTTGGTGAGAAATTAATGCAACACTGGATGGAAATCAATCTTGTGACATTGCAGAAGCGAAATCGAAACAATGCCACAGCGAACGTGTGATGTAATAAAAGCTAAAGGCGGTGCAACCAAATATTAGTGTGTGACCTGTTTTTTGGCCAGGCAGTGTATGTTAGTGCTGTTAAATGTTACATTGGCCATTCAATAAAATTATAGGAAAAACAGAAGTAGGTCACAATGTCAAAATTTCTCATTCATTTTTACTTAATTTTAATCTATTGAAAACTACTTTATATAGATTTTATATTATTTGCATTTTATTTTGTACATTTTGAAATGCTATTATATTTAATGCTAGATAAATTACAATGCAAGAGTCTGAGATGTATTTTTAAAAATAGCTCCAGGTAGTCATAACACTATAGGATTGGGAAAAGTGGACATTTTTAGTAGTTACTAAACTATAACAGTGTTTTCCATTAATACAGGAGTCTATGTATTAATGGTAAAGTATAAATTCTCCCCCAGAATCTAAGAACAACCTGGACTGTATTGGAAGAGCAATATTACTCGATCTGGCTTGACTTGATCATTGTATTATCATGTATTTTTTAAAAGAAACTAAAAAATGATTAAATTAAAGATTAAATATAGGCAGTAACACACATTTGTACTCCACAAATTAAAGGAAATTTAATTATTTAAAAAACTATTCTGCAATTATAATCTAAGCCAAATCTGTGGGAAAGGTTGTATAAACTCCTGCACCTGCTTGGAGAGTGCATGTGCGCACTGTGCGCACTGACTCTTAACTACTGTTTGTAAACACAGAGTATGGCCACGTTACTGTCACTGCACCTGTCAAAACACGACAGCTCGAAAGATCTATTATCTATTATTCCTCTTATTGCTTGTAGGTTATGCTGTGCAGCATAATCTATATCACTTATTGTGTATGCTTTGTCCTTAAATAGTAGTGTCATTAAAATGTGCATGTTTCTCATTTGAATAACACAATGATGCAGAGTATACATAGTCGTTTCAAACCTGGATTAAGTATAAGCACTAGATCATAAATGCCAAATGATGCAGAACTCCTGACCTCAGCTTGGCCTTGCTGAGGGCAGGCGGAGGCTGCACATAGCTCCATAACCTTGCAGCAACACAGCGCTAAGTAGCCTCTGAGCTAACGGCTAACCCGAGCCGAGCTAACACACAAACATCTTACCTTGGTGCACGGCGACGTTGCAGCCATGGCCGTCGCAGTAAACTAAAGGGTTTTCCGCCCAGCCTCTCTCATCAGAGCATACACAGCACCCGCCTATCATCTCCTTCATGTTATTCGTCGAGAAATCGTCGTCCACCGCCAGACAACGCTCGCTGGAAACCATCTACGAAGAAAGCGGACATGCGGAGGAATACGATATAAAGATAAGCCAAAACCTTGAATGAAGACGATTGCCTTTGAGATGCTACACCATATTAACTCCCACGCGGTCGACGTGTCATTTTTAAATCGTGTTTACATCCCTTCCAATACAATATTTTTACCAAAACATCCACTTCACTGCGCTACGACGAGTAGGACAGGGGGACGTCGTAGAGAACAGGAAATACGTAATGACGTATGGCACGTTGTGTACGTGAATCCTTCCAGGAAGTACAAGGCAAATGTGATTTGTTTTTAGAGTTTCATATTGATAACACATGGTAAGAAGAATAAAACTAAATGCTGGAAAAACTTCAGTAGGAGTACGTTTGCCCATAACACGTGTTTCATTTACACAGTCAAGTCTTGCTACTAACAGAAAACATGTCCAAATGACCAAACTGACGAAATGCAGACCTTTCGACTCTAAATAACTTGCATTATAAAAGCGAGCATGTTTTTTCCCAACGGTTTTAGCCAACAAAGCAATGTATAATACTATTACCATTAGGTTAGTACTCAAAGAACTGCATTGCAATAATCATTGAAGTGAAATCTTTATTTTATGTTAAATATGTGTTAATTATGTTAAATATTTTATAAAATACAAGTGCATGCCATAGAAATCATTTGTCTTTGAGTCGAAATATTTTCTGTTCAGTAGGCCAAATTGTAGACCTGTTCAGGGAGCAAAAGTGCAGTAATGTTTTTCCACAAAATAAGAGATAGCCTACAGAGATGTTGAACACAGTGGACCTGTCAATACTGTTGTTGTTTCCAAGGATGCTCCCGAGTGCACACGCATGTTATTCCAAGCACTCAGCTGCTGCTTGCATCACCGGTTCGTCTGAGCAAGCTCCCGCTCTCGGTTTCCAGAGAAACGTAATGACTTGCCAATAATGCGCAAGAGCACACGAGCGTCCTCCGTGTAATATGGTGAGCGAGAGGTCCCTGGGAGTGCCTGCCCATTGTTTGCTTTAATTTCAAATTGCTCAAATGCAGCATTCGACACTGGGCACTGCACTAAAAGGGGGTGTGGGGGATGGGGAGCTGAGAAGAGAAAAAGTGAATCGTGTGTGGCAGGGGAAAACCTATTAGAGCTGAAGAGAACAAAGGGAGGCGAAGGAGGGGGCCCCGGTTCTGTATGGGCCTATGGAGCTACGGACACATTGAAAATGGCAAATAATTTTTATAACTTGCACTTGATTAAGTCAAAATCTCAACGAACCATATAGTCTATGCTTCTTCGGGTTGTCAGAAGAGCGTTTTCAAGATGGGGAAAAAGAACATTATAGCAATACTGGCCAACTATGATGACTTCAAGACACGTACCGGCTACCACTCACTGCTTTTAGTCTGTATGACTGAAGGCGCTCACTATTACCTATATGCAGTCAACCCTTTTAGACGCTACAGTTTATGTCGAAGTCTATATGGTATATGACAGCCAACAAGACGGATGCTGTTGATGTGTAAGTAAAGGAATGAATTAGAAATAATAATAAGCTTTTGGTTGTGGTCAGGGAACAATAATACCAAACACAAATTTGGTGTTTTGTTGCAATGGCCTAACGAAGAAATATTTAAAGGAAAAATTAAAATAGCAAAGTTTTTAATAGCTTACTGTGATGGCACACTATTGATTTTTGGGTCTTGCCTGTGACGATAACCCAGGCTTATTACATTTGAACAGAACATCATATTTTAAACCTCACCTAACTGTGTCACCATATGTGTGTGAGTGAAGGTTTTTCCTACAGGAGCGGTTGGCTAGACTAAAGCCAGTCTCTCCTTAATTTCAGCACGCATGCTTGCAAGTTTTCCTATTTTTGCAATTACTCAAAATGGTTCATCCAAAGCTGAAATGAAACAATGGCCAAGAATAATAGGGCTGCTCCTGATGTGTATAGGCTATAACCTCGCGACTTAGTCTGATATTCAATAGATATAATGCTTGTGACTAACCCAGAGAATGGCAAAGAAAAAAACTTTTACGCATTTTTATTTCTTTAATTTGTTTTACTTTTTGTGTTTTCTGTTTACATCACATTCACGAGGATTTACCATTGGTTGCCTATTTGATGAGCAGAGGCCCAGAAAAAATATCAACAGTCCTAACACGGTGAGGTCAAAGGTGAAGAGAGCCCTCCCCCTACCCACTGTCCGCACACACTTCAGGCTCGGATTGCATAGGCTATAGACAGAATGCACCCGGGGTGGTGGGGGTGGAGAGGAATTCATTGTTTTGGCATGAAGCAGTGCGTTTGTGTCATAAAAGTCTATGCTCTTACAAGTGCTTGTGCCTTCTTGACCGAGTGTCTCCATAAAACTTGCAGTAAAACAAACGAAAACGGCCAGGGAACGCTGTCAAATCGGCCAAGTTTAGCACGTTGCGTGGCCCTGTTGCGTGGTTGAACTTCAGTAGCCTATAGGTCCTTCTACAATGGGGGCATTAAAGTCACCTTTGTCCGATACACGCGTCCAAACAGGTCGGATGTAGTATAAACTTTGGTGTTTGAAGTTTCTGCGTCCTTATCAGCTCATTGCGTGTATCATGAATGGAGAGACACACAGCCTACCCAGCCCTGTAAGTTTAGTTGCTTTAGATCTAGAAAACACACTTCTCTACTGCAGAGAGATATCATTCTGGACAAGCCAAGCAAGTAAAGTAACAGTTTAACACCTAAAATCCACACGCGTTCAACGTTCAGGATGCAATAGGATTCAAAATAGGAAACGCTCATTTTACGCACCAGGCTTATGCGCTACCCAGATTAGCACGAATATAAATAGGAAACGCTCTATTACGCACCGGACCTATGCGCTTCCCAAATGAACCCGAATATAACCTAAACCCAAGAACTACTGACTTCGTTTGTTGTCTCGTCCAAATGATCAAAAATGATTATACTGAATATTGTGGTGAGGTGAGCATTCTTCGTGGAGCACCTCGGACAGTGCGGTGTGCTGAGGAAACTTCCCCGTGCCTGGTGCGTCTCTCACGGCAGCTCGAGCAGATCTCCTCCCCTCTGGTCCCGGACCACATGCAGATACAGCAAGTGGCTTGAAGAGTGGCATCTGGCACCACAAATCTGCATGACAATAAGCCCGTTTTCTAATAGGAAATAAAACTTGAAGATATGGTCTAATATATTATGAATCTATTGATTTATTCTAAGTGTTTTATAGGCCACTATACTCATTGTTTTATAGGTTTTCAATGTGCATGCTTAGTGTAAGAGCCTCAAATGATCCTTAAGTTTACATAGACCAATTAACATCTGAACCAATGTGTGAAGAGCGTTTTTTCTGAAAGTAGATAAAATAAAATAAAATAAAATAAAATAAAATAAAATAAAATAAAATAAAATAAAATAAAATAAAATAAAACAAAACAAAACAAAACAAAACCAAATAAAATAAAATTTGTGTAGACGTCACACAAAAGTAGACAACAACAACTGAGAACATGATGCAACTTTCAATGCGTGAAGGAAGCCGTGGCTAAAATAATACAACACAGGAGGTGAAATAGATAAGTTTAGTTCCTGGAGAGGGTGCCAAAGTCGGATGTGGGATGACAGAAGTCTCGATGTCTGTCTCAGCTGTATCTTTCGAGTCGGGCACGCTGCACCTTGGCGCTGGGATCATGTTATTCCCCCGGGGACCCGTACCTCAACAAATTGCCCCTCCTCTCCTTCACTTGAGTGTGCTGCCTCTGCGAAAATCTGCCTGTTTCACACTAGAACACGGGGAGTTGTGACCAGAACTTGCTCGTATAAACCCTAAAAAATAAAAATAAAACATGTGACTGGCAAGCGTGCGTGACTGTATCTCCTAGGAGTTTAATTCGGGTTACGTAAGGTTTATTTGAGTGCTAGACTTTAAACTAGTAATGTTTTAGGCGTAATCTAGAAAAGAGAGACGTATACTGCACAGTAAGGCAGCAGTGACCATTCTGTAACAACGCTAAGATAGACCTACTGTAGCCTTGATCTACCCCCTGCGTGCGTAAAGGCTATTCAGAATATCTTTTGGCAAAATACACGCAACAATGAAACACACAGGCTGTACTGGAAAATCTTAATAGAAATTGCCCAGAAGAGTGAAAGACAGTGTATTTTCTTGTGTGTGCTCCATGCGCTTTGTGTAGTATTTGCGCTTTTCCCCAAAAGACTTATTACAGAAAACAGGGATTCGATGAAATTCAAACATTGATGCAGCGTAAAATGGCAACAAAGATTCATTTAATGGGATCCTGTTAAATAATGGCTATGTTCTATAGATGTGCATGCCCAGTCTTGAGTTTGGCCTCATGCGCGCAGCTCTGTTGGCGGAACGGGCCACAAGGGATTCACGTGTTTTAGAGATAACAAAGACTGAACGTAAGGCACGAGGAAATATGGCTCAGGGGCCACACAATAGTCAACGAGGCTGTCTTCATAGGCATGGGGTATTTCAGACGATTAGCCTCTAATATTCACTGTAGCTGGTCCACGTTGACGCAGCACTCTCTCTACGCGCAGTTCTGCACATCTGACAGAGCGCGTGTGTTTGTCATACGCGGGGTGCTCGTGACAATAGTGGGTATTTCTTAAGAGAAACCATGCACATTTCCACATAGTGTGTGAAGCTAAAACAAGAGAACAAGCAGCCTACAGCCTCGACGCTCATAAAACTAGAAACTGAAAAAGACTCGATGTGAGCACAGTGTCCACTGGAGATCGTGAAAATACCTGTTTGGGTTTTGAATTGGGCTAAAATGCAAATTATTGTCACAAACACTGTCAGTAATCTGTCAGTCCAAAATCCCGACTGATAAGTGTAGCTAAACTGTGTGTAGCCCATTGTGTGTGAGTAGTAGTCCTGTAGGCTATTCTCCATTGTTTTACTAAAGGGTCAAGCAAAGGCTAAATGTTGCCAAATAACACTGCGTTTAGGTAAGGTTTAGCCGTTTATTTCCAGATATCCAATTCCACCTTTTTAACACAAAAATGCATTGTTGTCGACGTTTGCCTTACGGTGTGAAAGACAATGTGTGAAGAACCAATAATCTAGAAGCAAAAGAAAGCTTTTATATGTTACAGTTGGTGGAACAGAATCTTAAACACGCACAGCACAGATCGTTTATGTACCTTATAATTGTTTGTTAAAATAGTAAATAAATAAACGGACAAAAAATGTAATAAAATTGAATAATCGATTATTGTATCAGTTTGTATTTGTGATGTGGATTGGATGGAGCGACACACTGCACGTCTGTAAATAATTTAAAAAGACAAAAAAAAACGAGAGAAAAATATTACAATTAGGCTATTAATCTGTGTATTAAAAAATGATTTACCACAAGAAAAGAGGGACAGTTATTTAACATTGTGATGGCGGTGTGAGGGAAGAGGTGGAGATGTGATATCCTTTTTGTTGCATCACCTGTCAGCGGCGTCCAATAGGCGTCCTCACCGCGGGAATTAATTGATGAAGGTGTCTCCAGACTCGTGCACCTCCCTCTCTGTCATTTTATTTGTGGCTGAACAGCAGCAGGAATAGCAGCTGCATTTTAGCTCTTCTTCTGCTTCTCTCTCTCTCTCCCTCTCTCTCTTTCTCTGCCTCTCCCTCCCTCCACCTCACAGCCCCTCTCTCTCCTCTCGCTATTTCATCTCTGTGACTGAAGCAGTGGTACACCTATAGCAGTAGTCCTGCTGCCGTCCAGAGAGGAGAGGAGCGGGCAGAAACAGCACCAGGTAGAGACAGCACTCCCAGCCCGGGTTACGCATCCGTCAGCATTCCTAAACCATGCCGGACCGCGGCAGGAGGCGACGCGTGGTTGCTGTCGGCTCATTAGACGCCGGTTGCTCCATTTAACTCTGCATGTCAAAGTTTGCAGTTTCATGACACAGCATCGGCAAGTGAGGACTTAAAGGTACGAGGAGGATGCAACTCAAAGGGCTTTTCAGACTAAAAAGAGCGGACACATGGATTAACAGTGAATAAACTCAAGATGGGAGACTTGGAATGTGGCTTTGAGGAAATGCAAGGAGTCAGGTTGGGATACCTGCTTATCAAAGGCAAGCAAATGTTTGCTTTGTCTCAGGTCTTCACCGACCTTCTGAAGAACATTCCTCGGACCACGGTGCACAAGCGCATGGATCACCTGAAGGTGAAAAAGCACCACTGCGACCTAGAGGAGCTCAGGAAGCTCAAAGCAATAAACTCTATAGCTTTTCATGCAGCTAAATGCACACTTATCTCGCGTGAGGATGTTGAGGCTTTGTATATCTCCTGTAAAACGGAGCGCGTTTTAAAGTCCAACAAAAGGAAAGCGAAAGTGGCATGTGCCCCAGAACACAAGGAGACACCCTCGGATCTCCGTCACCCCGACGCCGAACTGTGGAAGCAAAAAGTTTGGTTTAGTTTGCACGGCGTCCCGGAGACGGTGGCGCGTCACAACAAATTGAGCAGAAGGAAAGAGCGCAGCGACTCCAAACTACCTCAATTTTACCACAAATCCACGGGGCGTGAACAGCGCTCGGTTGCTCGGTCTAGTCATAAACACTTCAAAAACTATGAAAATGATAAAATAACAGGGAATCGTTTTACTTGGAGCCAAAGGCATGGGTTTTTCCGGAGCTCTGTGAGCCGGCAGCCGGTTTTGTTTCAGTCCGCCATAGCGACTCAGACCAAGCACTCGCGCTTCGCCGGCGACCTACTTCACAAAAGGAAGAGGAGGCGCGAGGGGGGCGGCGGCAGAGACAGCGCGAGACAACACTCGTGGAGCAGAAGCAAACAGGCGCACCACGTATCTCCTGTGCTTTTCCTTCACCCTAAAACCTCTGGATCTTCGTTTGGTAGTTTTCACCTCAGCCCAGAGTTTTACTTTGACCCCAGACCTCAACATTATCATAATGATCCACATGGAAGTTTTCCGGAAGGCTACACCAGCGACACTGAGTCAAGCGTTTACTCGGACCGGGACTACCAGGACTCCGACTTTGGCTCCGGTCTCTCTAGCACCAGCAGCTCCGACGATGAAGAGGAGGACGAAGAGGAGTCTGAAAGTTCAGAGGTCAGCACCGAGGAGGAGGACAGCTCATCTCAGTCAGACTCCAGCTCCGTCTCCAGCAGGGTCTCTGTTCAGAGCATTCGGTTCAGACGGGCCCGTGTCGGTTCTTTAGCCAAAACTCTCAACAAAGCACCTTTGGTCCTCCAGCCAACCTTTCACTACAACAATCAGGACAAACAACACAAGTCGGACCTCGTTGACCCTTCCCCAAGTGACTTAAAATGCAGTGAGGCTAAAAAGGACTTTGGACCTTTAAAACCACCAAAATTCACCCCACTTGTTCGGACAGACAGTTTCTTCATCGAATCCAAACCCGAAAAGTCTGATCCCAATAGGACAGTGGATAACCAGTTTGGGCTAAACCAGAGCAGTTTCTTTCCAGGCTTGGTTAAAGCACAAGGACTTGTCTCCACCAAAAATTCTCCAGAACTGCGTGAACATGGTGAACATGACAAGAGACCCAAATGTAACGAGAAACTAGATGACTTAAAAGTACCATGCGTTAAAGTGTCAGTTAGTCCACTGAAGAAAATCAAAACAGAGGCTGAAGAGCTTTTGGTCACGACTGCCCCCCACTCACACAGCGACAGGACAAGTAGTACACCCCCCTTTAACATCCACAATGTGAAAATTAAAGAGGAAAGCTGTGATGACTATGAATACCAGGACGCAGTTTTTGGGTGTAAACGCGATCTAACAGAAAGCCTAAAACACGTAGAAGTTTTTAAAAACGTAACCGAGGAGAGTTCTGATGTAGCCCCCACGTCCCCATGTGGCCCCCAGGAATGTAGAAGCACCCAAGACACAGCAGAGGAGGGGGGGCGCTTGAGGACTAGAAACTGTAAAACTGTGGCGCTTGGGAAAAGACCTATGATTCTCAGAACAAAACAGAGCAGGCCCAAAAGTACTCCTTGCTCTTCAGCATCATCTTCATCTTCTCGTTCCGATGATACACAAGTGCTGGATTTACCGAGCAGGCGTAAACGCAGCACCACATACACTGTAGTAGCATCTCCAGCAAAAATGCCTTTCCGTTTAATGGCAAATTTTCCGTCCACACCGTCTTTGGTTGTTGGCAGCGACGGGGATTTGTGTCCTGCTTACTCCCTGAACTCGTTAAGGGGCCTCCCCGGGCCTCCCCCTCAGTCCCACCCCGTGTGGAAGTGGCAGCCTGGCGGACACATTTTCCCTCCCCCACACGCTCAAAGAACGAGGAAATAGTCAAAAACAAAAGCTTGAGCCATGGCTATAACCCGTCAGATCGTAGCTCCTGTCTGTGCGTCATGGGCTGTTCTTAACGGTTTAATTCATGTTTATTCTATTTTATTTTTTGCTGTTAATGGATTTACATTCCACTTTTGATAAAAGTTTTACTTTGGAATATGGAGTTTCAGAAAGCGCGCAGCCGACTGTGAGACACCGATGATGGATCTGCTAAGAGTCTAATAACTTTTTAAAATGCTACCAATCCTAAGCAATATATTTGTATGTATTTCTATTATATTGTATTTACTTGACATGGCTTTTAAACGGCTTGACCTGGTGGATTGTATGTTGCCACTGCCAGATTTCACTGATGTGCTTTGTCTGAAAAGGGAAGAGGTTAACTCGCAGCGTTTGTGGGACGATATTAACTCAAAAAAGAAGGTTGTTCCATTATTTCGACTTTCTGAATTATGTTTTTCATTTGCCTATACGGCTGTCATTCTGGTTGAGCTGCGTAAGGGTTAAATAGTATGCTATACGATTCAAGTGGGTATGTCTGAGCGCGCTAATGCTTCACATAAACTTCTCTAGAGGTTGTATGGTTTATTTTGTGCCTCTATACCCGCGTTTGTATTTTCCATACAGTACTGTCAGGTTTATGATACAACTGCACTGGCCAGACTCGACCTATAGGCCTTATGTAGACTATGGACAATCACAAATAATAATCCTTAGATAGTACAAGCTTTCATTTCAGACACCCCGTTTCTACATGCCACTTTTACGCATCAACTCTGCGCGTTAAACCGTGCCAAGGTGCGTCTGTGCTAATATAGGCCTATGTAACAGGATTGATTGCTAAATAACATAAAGAAAGACAGAACCAAAACGGCGTGATACACCTTTTCTGATATCTCTAAACATCCACATAACCAAGCACTGCAGACACTGGCAGGCATTGCACTTTGTTGAGAGTCTAGTTTCAGTGTGAAAACACTGGACGATGTTAGATCGTTTAATTGTTCAATCACCCATATTTTAGCCTTAAACCACACCACAAAGAAGGTGCTCCTTTAGCTTTCAAATACAGCCTAGCAGCTATATGAATGTACGTAGTCCTACCCAAAAGCTGTAGCATCACCCTCAAGTCAAACGCACATATAGTGAGCGTTTTAATGGCAGCCTGACGCGGTGCTAATTGGCAGTCCTTCTGCCCGCGTGCAGCTAATGGCGGGCTACATCACAACAACCCTAAAGCCCTAAATGATGTGAGTGTCCTAATAACGGCGTGTTCATTGTATGGCTTGTACAAAGGAGTGATGTAAATGTATGAATTACAGGAGTGTGTAGGCCTACATGATTCGCCCTACAGCCCCCTCCCTTGACACTGAAGATAATTCATGACTTGAATTTTGATTTAACTTGTAAAAATCTCATATTTTGGAAGCAGTGGTAAGGGCACGTAATAGCAGTGGAAAAAGAGGGGGATGCACATGAAGGGTCGAGGGGGAGTCTCCGTGTTGCAAGACTTCAACCTTTAATCCGCGTGTCAAAAGCACAGGCTGCTCAGTGTAGGAAGAGGAGGGATAGCCCGTGCTTTGCCCCCCTGACGCACCAACCTATTCTCACGCACGATTCACAAAGACCCGTTCGACGGATACGAGATGGTATAACGGCCTGGGAGGCCCTTTCCATCGTTAAGACAAATACGTCTTTGGAGTAGACGCTATCAATGTAAACAATTGCATGGTGTAGCAGCAGCTCGGGGCCCTGCTCCCTCGTCCCTGCCCTTCTTGTTCTCTTTTGATAAAATACTTGAGGTCAGGTTTTTGACATGGATTTTTAGTCACTGGTTGTTTATATAAAACTGAATATTTATTTTTATGGATTTTCTGGGCTTTCCTGTTATGATTCTTGTTGTGAACTTATATAAAAGACATCTGCACTCGTGTGGAAACTTGAATGGCAGATTTCTGCAGCACTTTCTTTTTAATTATCAAGCTTTCATTAAACGAGACTGGGTGTGAATTCTGCCTTTTTATTGTTTATGAGTGTTTATACAAGTGAACAAATCGGTCTGTGGTTTTAATTACATATGACAAAAATAATAATGCATAGGCTACATATTAAATTGATTGGATGCAGTTGAAATGTTAGGCGACGTCACAACTAATTTTGACATTTCAGTTTGACCTATTGGAGCAAACAGTAGCCTATTGGATAAGCAGTGTTCACAGTTAAACGTTTAAAACAAACCACGGCAGAGTCACGCGTGGGTTTCACAGGTATGGTCAACAGGATTATTCTATATGTGAAGTGAAGCTCCATGAGGGAAACTGCAGACTTCTGCTCAAACCGCGTTTCAAGCAGCTTTAGTGACCTGAAAAATCACAGAGTAAAGCAGCTAAAAGTATAAGGAGCATGTTGGCAATGCGACACGAAAATAGCCATATAACACTTAGTTGATCTCTAGTTGAACAGACGGAGGTAAAGATGATAAACACACAGGGAAAAAAAGTTTTGCCCAGACCAATGCGCCATGTTTGACGTTATGTCCGCCTGATTAATGGCACCGTGCGTTCTGTCCAGGCCAAAGCCCTGAGGTTGATAAGGGAAGCCGGGGCTGGCAGGCTGTCTGGCCCCGGCTTG
Organism: Periophthalmus magnuspinnatus; assembly: GCF_009829125.3. Taxonomy (NCBI): domain Eukaryota; kingdom Metazoa; phylum Chordata; class Actinopteri; order Gobiiformes; family Gobiidae; genus Periophthalmus; species Periophthalmus magnuspinnatus. The sequence continues at coordinate 18,769,488 of NC_047145.1, read as the reverse complement.
ACTGCTGGAGCCTGGAGGGGCCGGGCTGGGAGCAGAGACAAGCCATTATTCTGCTGCTGGCGTTTCAGGGTTAAATTCCAGTGCGGATTGGGAACCAGCAGACTGTAACTTCTATAGAATCGCGACAGAAAGGATATGGGGAAATGACTGCGTTAGATCAAGGAAAACGCTGTTAATTATTCCACAGCGTCATATTGGGGACCAAAATTATGGTTAATGCAGACGCACAAAGCGAGCGCCCTGGGATCAGCACTTGGAAATGCACTGATCTTTGAGACAATCACAAACACAGATACCGATAAAAGCTGCCACGAGGTTTTTATGTTTAATCTCTCTACTGTAAAACATTCACCCATCACAGAAGGTCACTCCAGAGCTCACTATATTTGGTTTTGAATATCCAGAGGAAAAACAAGTCACCTTCAGAATAAACTGAGAACAAACTCCATGCGTAATGGCAATTGCTCAGATGAATCATTAAAAAACGTAGAAATGAGAAGTTAAAAAAACAAACACAAACAAAAAACATCAGAACTGCCTATGATGCGTTCAATGTATATATCTGTTATCTATGAGCGCGAGCGAGTGCTACGTTTCACCATCGGACTAAAATAAGCGTCTTTATTTTTCACCACGTCACAATAAAGTTGGAGAGCCATTTATTTTAGTGTAGTTCAAGCAGTAAACACAGGGTTGAAAAGCAATATTTTCAGTCCAGAAATGATACAAAATGATAACTTTATTCATTGTTAACTTGCGTGCGTAAAAGGTGCGTAAAGCAAATCTCAGTGCAGCCCACAAAGCCAAACCAGGTTCGGTTCGTGTACAACAATTAGGCCTGTAAATAGCCCAAATGCTACGTACAAAATAGGTTATTTACCCAACCAACCGGCTATTTAATGTGCTACTTTACTGACTTGACCGCTCATTTTGAAAGCAGGATCCCTCACCATTAACATGTGTCACATAATTAACACATAAACATTTGGTCCACTCTCCATCACAAGTTTGTATTTGGAAATTAAATTTAAGCCTAACATAATTCACACCTTTCAGTGACAAATTTCATAAGTTCTTTTGTTGGTGTAACCTTGCCTTTAGGTTCTCTTAATTAGAAACGAGTGATGTCAGTGCATCATATCATTAATATATTCACACTAGTCATCTATTATTCGCCCTATTTGAAAAAGTATAGGCCATATAGTAGTTTTGAATTTCAATGGATACTCTGCAAATAGATCAGATTACACTATTTATGGACAAAACTCTTTTGTTTAGCCTAAATAAGAACAGAAAATAAACATGTTACTGCATTAAATCCCAGCAGGCTAAAGCAATTCACAATTAGTTTTACATCAGGTTGTTACAGTTGACATTGGACAAGGCGCAGTCCGGGAAACAGCGGTGTCTCTGCTGAGGTTTAAACCGCACAACTCGCGCCAAACCCTGGGTCAGATCAAGCCCAGTGTTCTGGAAACTCGTCCTTCCTGTTTGCGTAATAATGAAAAGAATATTGGCCAACATACACAGCAAAGGTGACAGAAGTGTATTAGGCTGTAAAATATGTTTTGATCTGCGTGTGTAGCGCTGGTGAAGGCGGTTAAAAGTGACCGCAGAGCGCACAGGTCTGTGTGTGCCACCGACTCCAGATCCTGGGACCAGCGCTGGAGCCGAGAGGGAGGAAAGAGGGAAAAGCAGCAGCGGAAGACTCGTGCTCAGTCATGGAGCTCAACTGCATTTGTAATGGTTTTTCTGCGCTGGACTAAAGCAGATGAATGCAGAGTAAGGGAAGCAATAAACGTTTATTTCAATGTGATATAATGTCTAAACACAATAAAATCAATGAAGAATCATAACCGGTCGAGGTAAACAAGCCACATATGAACTCTGGAGAATTCTCTTTGGCCTATGTGCAACACAGACCTATTGTGTTTGTACTGCCTCGGGCTCCAATTAAACCTTATTATTTAAGCTTCTGAATAATGCATAAGCTTTTCCTAATTAGGCTATCACTTGTAAATTTTGTACATTTTTCAGTCAAATAAAATCTTTACATTTTCTAAAATTATTTTGGCAGAATAAACAAAATAGTAGGTATATTAATTGTTTGTGTTAACATTTTTTAATTTCAAAATTATTCAGAAGTAGCCACACACACACACGGCCGTTTGTAGCCTACTTTTAGCTCCACTATGAAAAGTTTGATTTTATTTTAAAAACTTATACTTCCAAAGCTTAAAATAAACCACTTCTAGATAGATAAATACATATAGTTTGAATATGTTCTCAGAAGGGTTAAATAAATCTGAAATGACAATAAATAAACATGTCTGACTTTAAACATGAAGCTTGTGCAGATCACACATTTGGCTCTGAAGATTAAAACATCCCAAAGTTTAAAGACAATATCTGGAAAGGTCCCTTTTTTAAATGACAGGTCAGTTGAAAACATTACACACCATAGGGGGATTTGAACGCAGCCACAAGCAGCTGTGACCTCTGACCTCTCATACCAGGGAGTTAGGAGCACAGCCAGGCCGGTCTGAAGCAGCGGATAAAAGCCACCAACACAGAAGCTCCTTAGACCAAACCTGCTCAAACCCAACTGCTTCTAATATAAGTAAAATGAGAGGAACAGCTTTTGAACTGAAGCGTTCGTTGAACATTCTTCACTCAGAGACACAACAGTGTCTGGACGTCTTTATTCAGGCTGTGGCTTGTTGATTATTGATTGCACTGTCAGGACGCCTGCCTATGAGTCGACAGATTCTTACCTACAGCTCTTCGTATGCAGTTAGTGCTATCTGTCAAAGTCAGACTAGTGAAAACCACGGCCTGATGCCTTGCTGTAGGGCACACAGGCAGGAGATATGATGTGTCAAAAGCAGGTCTGAGTGGACCAGCTCCTCCTTTCTGTTCTTCATGTGAACTTTCTTAAATTGGCTGAGTGAGAAATATAATAGGACTGTTTTTTAGGCTTTTCTGGGCTTTTGCCAGATAAAGTTACAAGTCCCACTTCTTTATATGGAGCATTCAGGATTTGGGACAAAGGGGAAAGCCGGGGACCCAAGCCTCATTGTAAGCAACTCATTTGAGCCACAGAGCCCTTATCTTTGGGATAAAAATAGAGGAACTTTGCTCCACAGAACACCAGGTGTTTGCAGCAAATGAAAGGTTATATAATGATACAGAGAGAACCTTTTGATTTGAACATTATCGAAGAGGAAATGGTGATGCATTTTCATTACAACATTGTTACAACACAAAAGGCTCAAATAAGATCTGTTTTTGGGTTATGTAGACCGATGGGAAAAATGTGAGTTTAGCCTTTGTCAAATGATTAAAAAATACTCAATATTTATACATTTTTATATCACCCTTTTTTACCAAAACTATTTACAGGTTTCTCTTGTTTGCTAATAATCAAATATTTAAAATGATTTCAAAGAAAACAGAGCTGAAGATACAAACTTTAAATTCTAAAGGATCGTCCAGTTTTTTCATTTGAATATAGCTAATGATTTAACCCAGTGACTGATCTAAAATATATTTTAGGGCGAAGATGCAAAAAGAGCTGATGACGTGCATTTTGTGTCTGCTCTGTTTTAGTTACTTAAATCATCTCGCTCAACACGTTTTGCTCTGCGTGTTTTGTCTGGCATTGTTGTGGAGTAATAGGCAGCTATGATTGCAGATAAGATCCGCGCGCTACAGTGAATCCTCGTTAATAATTTGACTTGATTGAGGCTTGTTTGGAGTGTAACCAGAGCCCCCGAGCTTTCCCTCACGTGCCCCCGGGGAAACGAGCGCCAGAGCGTCGTCAAAAGGCTTTTAAGAATAATTCACTTCAGTTTAACTTTAACGTCGTGACGAGATAACGCCACGAAACGTGCAGCGAATTATGAGTTGAGTCACAAAACAAATAAACTCCTAAATGACAGATAAAGGCGTGCGTCAGAGCTCGAGGAACAAGTCTGAAACAACTCAGTAATCTATAATTTATCAAGGAGGGATTCAATTGAACATCATTTTGGAGTCTCATTGTTCCCTTTATCTGAAAAATTCTATTAGTCTCTCATTGGATTAGTGATAGACTCTTTACTGAAGCTGCGCGCAATTACGCGCCGAATAGTATTTTTGAGAAGAGTGGCATGGGCGGCTTTATACAAAAGAATATTTGGTTTTCTTGTGAATTACCATAAGACAAATAATATCTATAATGTGTGGGCTATTAAATATTGAAACTCCTGTCTTCTCTCTTAATGTGAATGTTTTAAGCAAGACAGTCAAGTCTTCTATTGTGGAGTGTCTATTTTAAGAGGATCCTTAAGACCAGGGGCCACTAAATGAGCAGCTATGATGTGGATCCTAATAAAACACAAAACCGCAGATACTAATCATTTTAGGCCTGTGTAATTATTTTATCATTATTCATTGTAAAAGATGAGATCGAGGCGCGTGCACAGGTACACTTATAAAACTGGGTGAAGGTGCTGACACCGGAAAAACTGTACTTTTTAAGTGATGGAAATATTAGTTTTGATATAGACTTGCCTGTAGCGATTGACAAAAATAGAAAATGAATAAAAACTAAAAGAAAAAGTTGTGCTTTCAAAAAAGAAAAAATACAGCCACTTTTACACGAGGCAAAGAGTGTAATTGTGCAGAAATACGCAGGTTTATGAGCGTGATCGGTCACATTTATTTGATCTGCTCTTTATTTACGAGCACAGCGGATCACAGCCTTTTTCAAAAAAATATTTAGTCCATCTCCGGTCTTCACAGGCCACATCATCTTTATGAGAGAAGTTGCTTCATCAGTGACAATGATACCGATGCTTTAAAATCCTCAATATACCAAGAAAAATTAAATAAACACGGGATTAAAAAGTTCGTTCGTTTGCTTCACGTGCCGACCATCTACGCATCGACCTTAATTTAGAAAACAGCGCAGCGGTTCATGCGCATTTCTGTCTCAACGCGGCAGAGCGCGTTGGTGCCGCGTGGCGCAGACCGGGCGTTATATAACACACTTTCCCACCGCGCGGGAGCTTGGGCTGTAGTTTAAGATTTCGTTGAACTGAGCGTTTGTTTGATGCGACACGGTGCGTGTCGTCCTCAGACAAAGCGCACGTTTATCGAATAAGACATTTATTCAAGCTCAGTGCGGCCCGCAAGTATTTAAGCAGCGTCACGAGCTCGCGGCTGTGAAGAAACTGTCCACTTTCTGCACGGATCAAGGCTCAGCACAGCTGTTCAGGAGACCCACAGAAAAATACCTGAATGATATTAAATTTTAATCAAAAAGCCTATAGTCTACTCAACATCAGAGCCATGTTCGGTCTTTTGTTACATAGAAGCTTCTGTTTTGAACAGTCCACGTGTGCGTAAAACGTCTCTGGCAAAGAGCGGATGGTTCAATGTGGAGTTAAATCAAACCGACAAATCGAAGTCTCACCCGACAGGAGGGTACGCGCGCGGAGCGGGCAGAGAAAATGAATTTGATTACCCCCACGGTGCCTCTCTCTGGCAGCGGCTGCAGGAGGCAGATGTTGCGGTCTACAAGCGCCCCCTGTTGGCCCACAAAGCAACTGCGTGGTCCTCTTAAAGGGGAGGTCTGGAGATCCGGAAGGCGTTTTTAAGGTGGACCGCTGCTGTTAGCTGCCAGAGTCAATACGTTTTTAACAATGTAGACTAAATGAAAGTTAAACACTTACTTTCACATAATTGTGTTGATAAAAGATAGAATGTGTCAACCACATACTCACAACAACTCAACATTATAATATTATAAACATTATAAAACAGTCCACAAGCCACTAGTCTCATACATGGAATTAAAGGGATGTGTTGAGAGCTAGGGTAAATCTGTTTTGTGTTTTCTATGTTAAATTGACTTTAGTATGTCTACGTAAATACAAAACCATCAGATTAGTAAAAGTCTCGCATTGCCAGGCGCAGCACTGGCCCCGGAGCCTGGAGCAGCTCCTCTGACTGACAGCTCTGGGCTTCTCCATTTTCATATTTAAGGACTTCAATGAAAGACACATTTTTTGTTCCTCCATTATCATCCTACAGGCTATAACAGATGTTAAATTTAAGTCATGTTTAGAAGAATAACCGACAGACAACCAAAACAAATAGGTCAATTCCTTGAATATGAATCAAAAGCGGAACACAGAAATATGATGTTCACACGGTCTGGACAAGACAACTCAAGCACAACTGCAGAGTAACACTTAACATGACCAAACATGGAAGTACAAACGCGCATTTATACTACATCCACATTCGAAAACAAGAAGCTGAGCCAGTGTTGAAAATAAGTTTCATCAGAAGGATCAAAATGACCAAACCTGTGTGATCTGCAGCCATAGAGCAACTTTTCCAACTGTGGAGGCGTTAGCCTTTGGTTTATTACAACATTATGAAGCATTTCACTTAAAAGACTTCAGGTGGTTAGACTAGACTAACCCCCTGTTCATTTTTAAATAAATGACCCAGCGCGTAACACGCTTGTTAGCCATGTTTTGCTTGTTAGTTTTATTTCGTGTGTTAAGTTTGTCTTTAGTTCTATGTAGCCTGGACTATAGTTTATTGGGTGATATTTGACCCCTGGCCCTTCCTCCTCGCGGCCCTTAAATGCAAACAGTCCCAGTGTTGAGTATCACACGCCTCACTTTATTCATTATGAGCTGTTCCACTCTTGCAGCGGCTCTTGTTTTTCGTGTGAGTCTCGTTTGAGCCTCATTTGCGTCGGGCCTTTCCCCTCGGAGAAAGACATGCGTCCCGGATTTGCCTTCTCCGTGTGGAGCTTTCTCTCTCTTCGCTTCAGTGCTGCAGTTTCCCTTCCCTCGGGGCGCTTGGACTCGTGGTTCTTGGGATGTGCCTCTGGCTGCAGCGGCCTGTCCCCGGACAGTCCCGTGTACAGTGTGAGGGACAGCGCTGACCTTGACCCGGTGCACTGCTCCGCTCGCTGCCACAGGAGAGGGTGAGTGGTGAGGGCATAAACTCTACTAGGCTGCTTTTCGTTGTTGTGGGGGTCTTATAAAAGTGTTAGTAAATGAAGTTTAATCCAATTAAAAACGCCATTTTCGCCTCTTCGTGTTCAAAACCTGCGCACGCGCCTTGAGGCACAGGGCTGGCGCTCGTGCTGGAGTTCAGCTGCTTCAAGTGATTTTTCTACTGGCCATCGTTATGTTTGTTTAAACTGTTTGGATTCGTCTAAAATAAGTCACGATATAGTAAAAAAAAAAAAAAAAAAAATTAGGTATACTACTAGTTGATTATGATTTCCTCTTCACCACCAAATGAAAGAATCCATTTGATTGATCTGTTGTGTTGTCTCACAGGTGCAGTGTGGCTGCAGTGATTTAATCGATCTCGTTGTGTTGTTTCACAGGTGCAGTGTGGCTGCAGTGAGCTCAGGAGGCTGTTACTGTGGAAACCAGGAGCTGCTCACCTGTCCATTTTCTGATTGTCCCAACAACTTCTCCAAACATGTCCCAAGACAACGGTGAGGCACATTCACATAAGTTTAAATTAAAAAGACAATACAACACAACTGTGGTGCTCATATATATAAAAAAATACCGTATTGAGAGAATACAATAAAGTTCATCCAATTCATGAGTCTGAGACAAACGATTCTTCCGTCTTGATTTGAAGGACATATATATTTTGACATGAACTGAGTCATTGCTCTAGGCCAGGGGCGTCAAATTCATTTTCACCGAGGGCCACATCAGCAAAATGGCCGCTATGAAGGGCCAGATGTGACTGTGCGGCAGTGTAAATATCAGTAAATGTAACCGAATGTCGACGTAGACTGTACCGACCCCGCCTCATAACACAAAAAACAGACAGGTTTTTCTCCTCAAAGCACAAACTTGTATTCACCTTCACCTTTCTTCCTTCCAACTTCCTTCCACGCTGACAATTTTCCTCTTCATGAACATTTTGTGATGATAATTTGCAAATATTTCTCACTTCATTGCTCTCACTTGCTGGGAAAATCTCATTAGTTTATTGTCAGTGCACACATTAAAACAGTATAGGCTTATTTTAAAATGACAGTCATGCCTTTTAATTTAACTTCTCGCGGGCCACATAAAATTACGTGGCGGGCCGCATTTGGCCCCCGGGCCTTGAGTTTGACACATGTGCTCTAGACATTAATTACATTAATTGCATAACTTGAAACCCATTTGTATTTTTTTTTTTTTTTGTTTGTATGTTTTCTAGCAAAGTGATTAATGTAGTTTAAGATAAAACAAAGGGATTAAAATTGACTTGGCTAAAAACTATATCATTCTAATATTTGATGTTGATTTGTATATCTATAGTTTTTCTCTGTTTGGGTCATTTTGGACAGTGTGTTTGGTTATACATTCTATAAACAAAGTGATTTTGAATTTGGATTCTTAATATAATTTCTTATATTTTATTTTCAGTGCTGTATCGATGCCTGTTGGAGCAGGCAAAGGAAATGTGGCTTTGTACCAAACCCGTGGACCCTTTTTAAACAGGATCCATGTCTCTGTGTCTCCAGACCTGGTCTTCGCTGGCACCACCTTCACTGTTCATGTGTCTGGAAACCTGGCTGCACCTTTGGACCAGTCTACAGGTCAGGTTGATTTCAACATTAATTCTCTTCCCTTCCCTTCATTCTCTATTTACATTTTTTTCAACTGGATGTGACCCAAACTTGTTATATACAATATTGATTTATCAATTGCAGTATTTGTCATATCGAGCTGTGCATCGGAATACAAATGTTTGTTTTTTTTGTTGTTTTTTTTTAAATAAATACATCTTTTGAATTTGAATCAAAATGTAATGCATAGATTTTTTTTTAATTGTTTAATTTTTATACATTTAACAATTTATTTCAGGGATATTTGGGCTTGGACGGCAGGACTTCTCTGATGTCACTGTGGAATTCCTGGGAATGACCCCCAAAGGTCAAAGTTCACTCCATGTCAACATTCTGGATCAAGGCTCCTTTAATGTTTCATCCAATTGGAGTTTAGAAGCTCCAGGAACATATGAAATAAGTAAGTCACACATATCAAATTATAATGAATTAGGTCTAATCAATTTTATTACATAAACACTGTAAAACTAAATATACCATTTTCTTATTGTTATTTTAGGAGTCATCGCAATTAATATTCTCTCCATGATCACTGCTACCCATAATGTTTCAGTTTTGGCACAAACAGCACATGAATTGGCGAATGCTTGGCTGTTTGGAGCTCCTCGTTCTAATGGCTCCGTCAAAGTAAAACCAAGAGTGGACACAGATTCTGGAGCAGAGTGTGACTGCTGCCTCACACAAGGAGAGGAGACGTGTTTCCCCAAGTCAGTATGCATCAGCACGCAGGTAACAGCAACAACACTCTTCTACTTTTGTAAAGAAAAAACATGTTAAAAATATGCCAAAAACTTATGAGTTCTTTAATAAAAACAGTTGTATTGGTGATTTTCAGATTATAAAACATGATGTAATCTATTAATTACATTGTACGTTGCCATGAAATATCTAAAACGTAAAAATGTTGAACCTGATCATTTCTGTTATTTACTAGACCAACAAACTCACTGTATTACAATGGAAATCTGTATTTTAACAACATACATTTTAGCCGCCCCCATCTGTATTAAATAGTATTGCCCTATATCATCTGAAACCCAGCAATTATAATGTACATTTTTGTCTATTTCTTTAAATCTTTTATATATTGTGGTGTTCTGGTGTAAGGAAACATGCAGAATTTCGTTTATTTTCTGAACATAAGGGCTACTGTAGCTGTAACTCATGCCAAAACTCGAGCAAAATAACAGTCTCAAATCAATAGAACCAAAACAGACCAGAAACTGACCAAAAGAACCTTTACACCAACTGCAGTTTCAGTTGTGACTTTAAGCTGATTGAATTCTTTCAGTGACGTCAACAATACCAATGACACGCATTTAAAACCACAGCAGCTGCTAGCTCTAGCTACCAGGTTTACGTGTCAATTTTACCACTGATAACAAAATCTACTACTTCAACACCCTTTGTAAAGTTAACAGACCCAATTCAGTTCTTCCACACCTCCAACCTCTGTAACATTCATATCACATTTAAGTTTCAGTGCACTTTTTCCTCATTTCTCACCTTCTCAAATTATATTGTTAGGCTTTGACTGTATTTGCACTCGGGCCTTCTGAAAATTTTAAGTTGGCGTCCACATGTGACAAGTTTCATCTTTAATTCCTGTGTTTTTGGATTCATTTTGTTAATATAAAATTGTTGAGAATGTGATTATAACGAATCAGACAACACAAAAATGGCTGTTAAACATATCTCTTACCAAACTTGCAAACTTGGGGCATCAGTTAAAAAGCCTTTAATCAATGTATTCTTGTTTACGCACATCTTTTTGCACTAGACATACATGAAGATCTGATCCTAACTATCCCATCAAATACAGTAAAATGATAATTGTTCTGCAGTTTTGCATTGTCAAGTTTTCATATAGCAGCTCTGTATAAAGGGGGACATTTTTTGTGTGATTTAACCAAACAGAAACAGTTGTGGTTGAACTCAAATCTGAAAATCTTGTGTCTACTCCAAACAAGACTGTGGGCGTACAGGCAAAGAAGAAGAGGGACTTCCCCCAAAATAGCAACGGTAAGAAAACTCTGGCATACCAAAACAATTTAGGCAGGTTGGGTAAAGCAAAATCAGGTTTTAGTAACATACGTAACTTTATCTACAATTTTGCTAATCACAGTTTTAGCTTTAGCCACTCGAGATACTTTTTTTTTTTTTTTTTAATAGTAACGTTTTTTGATAATGAGACTTTACATTCACAATATTGGCCCAAGTTTAGTCATTTTGTGTATTCTTACATAATGTTTATTTGAGCTACATTCATTATTCATTATTTTAAAATGTGCGTATTTTCCAGTAGTTGAGGTTTACGCTGCAAAACAAGCCTATCCGACCAACACTGACGTCCATCTGTCAGCGCTGACTGACGCACAGGGCGCTATGGAGTTTCTATGGCGATTTGGAGACTCGACTTCAGCACGGAACATTTTAAAAGCTATTACCAAGAGATACCGCAAGCCAGGAAGGTATGAGGGAAACACTTGAATTAAAAAAATAGATAAAACTAGATAAATGTATAAATAATTTGATGTAATTTTTAGGTATAATGTCACAGTTGTCATGGTAACCCCTCGGATGTCCATCACCTCGGAGCCCTTTCCCGTTATAATCCAAAGGGCGGTAAAACTTAATAGACTTATCCACCAGGCGTCTGTGCTGCAGAATCAGACTGTGGTGTTTAGCTGCAGAGTGAATACTGGTACAGATCTGTACTTTTTGTGGACGTTTGGAGACGGCTCATCGAAACATGGACACAGCACGGAGCAGCATGTCTTTCAAAGGTAAGTTAAATCTACTCAACGACAAGGGGCTAGTAAATAAATGTGTGAAGCACTTTGGACAGCTGGAGTTGTATTTAAATATGTCGTTCAAGTAAAATTGAATTGAAAATGAATAGTCTGGAAATGAGAAAAATATTTGTAAATTTGATGCGTAGGCAATTTCTATATAGGCTACAGTTGCTATGAAAACATTTCGCTGCAAAACCTTTCCCAAATTCTTCATTGAAAGGAACAGGATTTCCACTTAACTGGAAGTGCCGCCACAAAGAAAGTGGGTGGGGTGAAATCAGGTCAATATGTTTATAAAAAACAACTTCAAGAGGATAAATGTGAAGGAGAGGCAACTATAACATTATTAAAAACTCTGAAAAGTTCATTTTGCAGAATAGGTGTGATTTAACATATTTTTAGAGCTTGCACTTCCAGTTATTCATAATCTAACGGCCTTATTCTTTCAGTTTGGGAGAGTTCATGGTAGAAGTGACCGTTTTTAACCTGGTCAGCAGCGCCTCTCTGAGAAGTCTCATCTTTGTAGTGGATAAACCCTGCCAGCCTCCACCAGTGAAAAACATGGGGCCTCTCACTGTAAAGGTCAGTGTCATCAAATCTATTTATTTAACACCTCGAAATAGGGTTTGACACAAAGTAAAATGGAAATGTAAGGCTAGATTGAAAGCCACCTCTTCCCCCTGGCATTTAATAGTAGCTAGACAGGATATGTTGGTGTTTTATTGTTCTTTTTCTATGTATTATATTATCTCTATATTTGTTTTTTATAGACCTTTTATGTGAAGCACTTTGGACAGCTGAAGTTGTATTTAAATCTGCTATATAAATAAAATTGAATATTTGGATTTTTTTTTTTTTTTACTATTTGGAATTTAATGAAAAAATATTAGTAAATTTGATGCATGGGCCATTTCTCTATAGACAACATTTGCTACCAAAACATTGCCCCAATAATAAAGGAAAAAGTGAATAAGTGAAGTGAATAGAAAATGTGAATACAAAAATAACATAACATTTGAGTTATTTTTATTTTTGTCGATGTCAGAACTGGTTTTGTAAATTTTAAATACATTCTTTCTCAAAATTCTTCCAGGTTCCCAGATATGAACCCGTCCGTCTTGGAGTGACGTACGAGGCTGAGTTTAACTGTGACGTTTTTGTTTCTGGAGGAGTTCATTACACTTGGAAGCTGTACAACTCCATGGGACAAGCCATTTCTTTACCTCATATAGAGACACATAGACAGACCCTGGTCCTCCCAAGTCATTTTCTACATTATGACACATACACTGCAATAGCTAAGGTCAGTGTTACTTAAATCTGCATAAATCACTGCTGTATGTATCACTGAAATAATAATAATAATAATAATCATGTTTTTTATAGGTTCAAGTTGTTGGCAGTGTGGTGTACAGCAACTATAGTGTAAAAGTGCAGGTGACATCGTCTGCCCCTGTCGCGTTCATTCAAGGCGGTACCAATGTTTTTATTAATAATAAAAACACGACTGTGGTCACACTGGACGGGACAAAATCACATGATCCGGATTTTCCCCACAACGTAACGAGGTACAGACGCACAAATAACTGGCTGCTCATTATTAGTAATATATGAGCAACATGCAAAAAACACATAACAAAAGGAGAAATGAATTAGGACATTATTATTATTATTATTATTATTATTATGCTTTTTTACATTTTTGTAACAACATTTAGTATAATGCCTCTGAAACTTGTCTGTATAATTGTTTATATGGAAGCTACAGTTTAAAAGTCAACTGTACAAATTATATGGTGTGAGACTTACTAAATACACTGCGTGGTAAATAGATTGAAAGAGTCCATCCATCCATCCATCCATTTTTTTCCGCTTATCCGGGGCCGGGTCGTGGGGGCAGCAGTCTAAGCAGGGACTCCCAGACTTCCCTCACCCCGGACACATCCTCCAGCTCCTCCAGTGGGACCCCAAGGCATTGAAAGAGTCACAACCTATAAATATCTTGGGTTATGGCTTGACGAAAACTTTAAAGTACACATCTCAGAATCATGTAACACTTTAAAAACAAACTGATCATTTTATTCTACAAACAAATCTTGTATCCCATTGTATTACAGAAAAGAAGTTGTTCAAGCTGTCATTCTTTCCGTGCTGGATTATGGAGATATAATGTACATGCAGACTTCAGCCTCTATTTTAAATGTTTAGATTCACTCTTTCACTCAGCCCCTCATTTTATAACAAGTGATGAATTTAAAACCTGTCACTGTACAATCTATGAAAAAGCAGTTTGGCCTTCGCTGTCTGTCAGAAGAGAACAACACTGTATAAAATGTATTTATAAGAGACTACTTGATAGACTGAATATCTCACTTGTTTGTTGAACTTTGATACGGGGACTTTTATTACAAGATCTCATGATTGTTTACATCTAAAAACTGGCTGCACTAGAACTGAAATGGGAAAAAAGCTTTCAGTTACTTTACTTCCCCAGAAATAGAATATATTTCAAGGACATGCAAAACTGTATAGATTGGTGCCACTAGTGCACTTTAATAATCTGGTGATAAACATTTATAATCACACCTGCTCCTGTTTTTAATGTTTTAAATGGACCTCCCCACCCCCATTATACAGCATTATTATGAAACACGTAATGGCTTATTTAATGTTTTTATGTTACAGGTTTAGCTGGGTTTGTAAACCTGTCAGCTCCATCCCCAGCTCCTGCTTTGACTGTGAATTTCCCATGTCCTCTGCCGTGATATCCTTTCTTTCATCATTTCTAAAACCAAACTTTGATCAGTTTCAATTCACACTCACCATAGAAAGTGCTGGACGATTAGCTTCAGCGGACGTCTTCCTCACTGTCAAAACAGACGTAGAAGGGTAAGACAAAAAAATCTACGTGTATTTTTATGTATTTTAAGAATTATTTCTAGCTATCTCGAAGAAAAGAAGAAAGAAAAAAACATTTAGACACTTGTTTAATTTGAAGATATGTAAACAATCCCAAGACCGTAAAAGTTTAAATTGATGGAGCAAAATAGAATTTAAAAAAAAAATCTTCTGTAAATTATATCCTATTATAGCATTCAATTGTCTCATTACACAGAATTTGAAAAAGCTGATGGAATGAGCGATACTTTAATTAAACCTATTACAAATCATATATAATGGTGTAACATTTGCTTTATATCACGTTTTGATGTAGGAAAGTGTCCACAGAATGTCCTCAGTGTCAAAACAACAAAGTGAACTGGGATGAGTCCTTCTCTGTCCAGGCGTTTTGTGAACAATGTAAACTACCTTCTGATTTCATTCTTTACTCCTGGAGGCTGTACCAGGTCAACGCCTCTTCCAGACCTATCAGCGAAGGTAAGCACATTTTAACAAATATAATTATGAATATTTAAGGCAATGTTCTGTATCTTTGTTTTGTTCTAGTCCCGTTTTGCCATACATTGGATCTCAGTGCTCCATCAGCCATAAAGGACACGCCCACAGAGACATCTCCTTCTCAGAGAAAATGGAGAAGTAATCAATGGCATATTTGAATAGAACCACTGAAAAACTATTCATCTTGTTAATATATAACACTAACTCTAACCCAACACTTAATCCCTTTTGATCTACACAGGTGTTTTAAACCCTGGGCCTGATTCTACAATAGACTTTGCAATGACAAGTTCAGGTAACTTCAAAAATGACAATGAAAACTCAGTGTAATAAAAAAAATCATGTGTTTTTTTCTGAATTAAAATTAAATTGATAATGTGTTTTATGTCCAGGAGATGACTTATTTGACCCTCTAGAAGAACTAGACCTATTTGATTCTTCACCGATTTCCCCTGAACACAGCGGACATCAAGAAATCAAGGCTCTGACTGAAACATCTAGTGACTGGGATTTTCCTTTTGCTATATCAGAGGATGCAGATTTACAAAATGGTATAGGTAAAAAAAATTGTGATATGTGATGAAATCTGAAGATAAAAATCTTTACCGTGGGGAGTCTAACATTATAAACCATTTTGTATTTATAGACCCAGATTATGATCCTTTCCTGAATACAGAAGAGGGAGAGCCAGACACATCACCAGGAAGAACCACAGGTACAAAGTAAAAGAAATGAATGTGTATCAGAAAAGTAGCTCTTGTATTTCAGTACTGAATGTTTTATGCATCTAATTAGTTTAAATTGTTTAAGACACAATTATGGTGTAAAGTCTCATTCATTTACAAAGCAGAATGTTCTCAAATGCTTCTCGTTTAACAAACATATACTAAAGCAATACAAACATTAGCTGGAGTGCCCCCAGATCACAAAGTTGATGATATGTCAGGCAAGGCAAGTTTATTTGTATAGCACAATTCATACACAAAGTAATTCAAAGTGCTTTACAGAATAAGAAGGACATTAAAATCCCACAAATCAAAACATAAATAATCACAAATAATCATTAAATTAACATTAAAACAGAAGATCAGTAAAACAGTAGTATCTTATGTATGTACTATTTCCATAATTTAAAGCCAGGAAAAGGTAAGATCGACATGGCACTAACCAACATGTTGCAGCCGTATGAACCATCTCGCACTCTGGGCATCAGCAGGAGGCCAGTCCCTGAAGTCCTCAGAGTCAGGACAAAACATCGGGAATCAGTGTTTCAGTTTTATGCAGCTAAAACCTGAAACAGTCTTCCTGAAGATGTGAGACAGGCCTCTACTTTGACAATGTGTAAATCCAGGCTCCAAATGGTTCTGTTTAGCTGTGCATATGATTGAAAGGGTTTTATTGTGCACTTTTGTCCTTTAATGTTAATTTTAAAATGTTTTTTTTATGTTTTGATTTGTTTCGATTGTGATTTTAATGTCTTTCTTATTCTGTAAAAGCACATTGAATTACTTTGTGTACGAATTGTGCTTTACAAATAAACTTGCCAGATTAAAATAGACCAGATGCTCCTGTTATTATTATTATTATTATTATTATTATTATTATTATTATTATTATTATTATTATTACTCGCCTATGTCTGTGATTAACCGCACTTACCTTTGACGTTTCCAGTTGAGGATGGAGAGGACTTCAGTCTGGGGGAGGATTTGGACTTTGACCCAGGATCACACCGGGAGGAGGGCAGTAATCTGGTAGACGTGAGGCCTCATGTCGCGGTGCAAGAGCGCACTCTACTGGATCTGCCCCGTGACCCTGTGCCCCAGTGGATCTTTGAGTCCTACACTTATACAGGTAAATACTGTAGCGTTCCTGTGTGAGGAAACACACCAAATTTCTTCTGGTTGTTTATAACCGTTACAAGAAATACAAAAAGAGTCAACACTGAACTAAACACAAAATATCAGATCATAACAATACATACAGTTTAAGTTTAAAAATGAAAATTATACAGAAAACATACACTTTATCTCCTTTTTCTACAGGAATTTCCTCACCTGAACTCAATTTCAAGCCATTTAGTTTGCAGCCTGGGAGCAGATACATGTTGGACGTCATAGCAACTCACAGTAAGTCTCAAAATATCACTTTAAATAAAATCCTAAATGTACAAATCAAAATACTATTATAACATTATTGAATTTAGATTCCCAAAAGCCATTTCTGGGACGGACACAGTTCTTCTTTCAAACCAGACAAGCTCCCAAAGGCATGACGTGCCAAGTGCAGCCAACAACAGGAGTGGAGTTACTCACAGTCTTCAGCGTTTTCTGTACCTCAGGGAAAGAGGTGCAGATGTTTTTATAGTATTATGTGCATGATATAACCAAAAGATTTACATTGTTAATCTTATGCTATATCTACTACTATATTCTATACTATAGGCTCTTAAGATTTAGTGAAAGCCTACATTTGGCCTAAACATGATCTAAAATTAGACTAAACCGTGGTTAAAGGGCCCATATTACACACTGATATATGTTATAATCTTGTTTCCTCATCACACAATTACCTGGAGTTGTTTCGTTTCATTCACACATGTTCAGCACACAAACCCTGCATATTTAGAGGGACTTCTTCTCTCAAACTGAAAACACTCTGTTCCACCTTGTGATGTCATGTGGTAATACAGGAAGTGCTCCACTGTGTTTTTAAACTCCACACACCTTCACTAAAATAATTTGGATGATTTCAGGCCTGGAATTTTCAATCTCTATTCAACTAAAGGTAAAAGGTAGCTGTTAACTTGAAAACTAATGCTTCATGACATCACAAGGTGGAACAGAGCATTTTGAGCTTTGGAGATGTAGACAATAAAAAAAGGATTTTATATTACTCAAACAAGTGTGAATGAAACAAAACACAACTCTAGGTATGTTTTTGAGAAGGTAACAGCATTATAACATGGCTTAAAGCTCACAAGAATCAATTTTGTGTAATATCGGACCTTTAAAATAGTTCTAATTAACCCAAAGGACGACAAAACATAGAACAGATTTGTCTCTGTATAAAACAAATCCTCAAACTGCGGAGTGTTACCACAGTTTTGTGTTTTTATTGTATTCATTCCTTTTAACAGCAATTCTGTGTGTGCTTTAATTCACTGTTCTGTTTGACATTTGCTCCTTTTTCCTTCCTATTCTGTCATTTTTGTGTGTGTTTTGTTCACAGTGTGTTATTATGTGTTGTGTGTCTACAGGACTTAACGTACAAATACAGCTATAGTGTTGGAAACGAACCTCCTCAAACTTTGTACCAGGGCACAGACTTTGAGCACTATTTCAGTCTTCCTCTTGGAGATCTACACAATGATTATAAAGGTAACACTTTCACACAGATGAGTTTAAATTCACTGACTAAAATGTTAAATGTTTTGTTTCTATAGTTACCGTTTCTATAGAGATCAGGAGCAGCATTGATGGAGGAACCACTCGCCCATGTCCCGTCTCCGTCACAGTCCAGCCACAGTTTACAAGAGACACTTATTCATCCAGTGATCCAGTATTGGAGCTGTAAGAAAACAATTATTATTTTAAAGGTCCTATATTGCACAAAATTGACTCTTGTTATAATACTGTTACCTCATCAAAAACATACCTGGTGTAGTGTCTTGTTTCATCCACACATGTAACATCAGTCCTTTTAAATATAAATGACATTAACATTAAAATAAAACTGTGCTTACGTAATATTAACACTACTACTATTACTTGGAAAACCCTCAAGTATGAAGTAGTCTTTATTATTTGGTGTGCATTCGTTGAAAAATCGATGAACCCTAAAAAATACTTACTACTTGAAACAAAGCATACAGGAAAAAAGTCCTTAAATATTGTGAAGAAAATGGAGATTATCTTTATTCAGAGATAAAAGTTTCAGTTAGTCATGAAAGGTAAACGCATGTACTGTACTACTTCTGTTTGGGATAGTCTATCTTAATCTAATTTGCTGCAGTTTATATTGTTTCATTCTTTTCTCTCTGCAGTTCACATATTGCAATGAAAAACCTCTCCAGCCGACTTGGAAACAGTTTTGAGATCCTAAACGAAATCCGAATAGTCACAAACATCTTGAACAGACTGAGCGTGGAGCCTGGGGTCAACATGGCGTCTCTGGTATTTTTACGTAACGCACTTGTTTGCATCATCTGTGACATCGAGGTTATTGATCAGGTATTATTTCATTACAAAAACTTGAGACAGAGTGCTACGCTTTTGTGTTATATAACTATGACGTAACATGTTCTGTTTTAGTTTTCAGCTCTAGATACCATTCATATACTCGGGAATCTTTTGCAGAAACCAAACCAAGTAAGTTCTTTGCAACCTTTTAAAGATGTCATATGCTTTTTACATTTTTTAGGAATATTTAAATAGCTCTGATTCACTGTTTTTAGGTGTCCTTGGCGACTATAAGTAAAGTCACAGGCCTCATCGCAAATCGACAGTTTGAGGATCAGAAGACATTGAACACCGTGATCTCTCTACTGGCACACAACCTGAAGAGTCTCACTACCAACATGGCAACGAAAATAGAGACATCTGTTTACAATTTAGCAGGAAATAATATAATATCTACAATAAATGGTTGCTTAACACATGACACTGGTTCTTTGAATGGACTCAGTTTGGCGAAGCATCTTGTACACAGTATTCTACGCACTGTCACCTTAATAACTCTGGTGAGAAATACTATTACTACTACAGTGGTGGAAGGTAATAAAGTACTGTACGTAAGTAGAATTTTTAGGTATCTGTACTTTACTTGAGTACATTTCACATTGGATACTTTTAAATTTTACTTCACTACATTTGAGAGCAGTATCTGTACTTTCTACTCCACTACATTTTTTAACTGGACTGAAAAGTAAAAAGTACTTTTCATGTGATTTGAGGGGTTATTTTTTACATGTTTCTGGTAACATCCTGACTAAAGTTTTCAAGTTCAAGCTTCGGCCTTGAACAAACAAAAATAAATGCACAAAATTCATA
Source organism: Periophthalmus magnuspinnatus (assembly GCF_009829125.3). Classification (NCBI taxonomy): domain Eukaryota; kingdom Metazoa; phylum Chordata; class Actinopteri; order Gobiiformes; family Gobiidae; genus Periophthalmus; species Periophthalmus magnuspinnatus. Next base: position 18,749,587 of record NC_047145.1, on the reverse strand, counting down.
AAAACTTTAAATTGATTCATATTTCTGTCAACCAAATATATGTATCGTATTTTAATTAATATCACTACATTTACACAAACAAATTAACAACACTGTCACTATCACGATCAAAATCTGTGTGAAATACTTTTAATTTTTACTCTTTAAGTACATTTTAAACAGGTACTTTCATACTTTAACTTAAATAGATTTTTTCATGTGATACTTTTATCTTTACTTGAGTGTCTTTTTGCTTCTCTATCTGTACTTTTACTTAAGTAACAAAACTGAGTACTTCATCCACCACTGTACTACTTAGACTAAACCATTTTAAATCCCTCGTCACTATATAATTCTTAATATAATTTGCTTTTTTTTTCACAGAGATTCGTCTTGCTTCACAAAATGGAAGAGTTCAAACTGAGCGCCGGCTTTGTGTCTGTTTACTCCACATACCCAATTCAAAAGACTACAGTTAGCAGTGGTTTTAGTGTTTTTTACCTGCCCCAATCTTTTCTCCGTCATCGTGACGCATGCGTAATCGGTGTAGTGACTGAACTCAACCAAAACCCTTATTTTTGGGCTAACTATCCCGGAGAGGTAAGAACATATTCACTTTGAAATCATACCTAAAAAGTATGCTATGCTTTGTCTGTGCATGTCTTAGTCTAATACCATAGACTGTATAAAGAATTGGGGACGGATTTGGAGCGAAGTTCCATATTAGGAATTCCGACTTCGAGTATCATAGCAACCAAAGAACCAATTAAAGGTGACGCCCCTTCTCACCCACAACGCTGGTTTAGGAGGGAGCGGGCACTAAGCTAACAAAGAAGGCGCCTGATTTGTCTGTTATTAATGTTCATAACTTGATTTACAGACACAATAGCAAAATAAAAATCAAATGGATCGTGTAGATTGGGTTAATACGAGCATTTTAAGGTCAGAATGACGAGGCTCACTGCAGCAGTTACAGAGAGGAGCGACAGTTTTCCGATGTAAAGTGAATTGGAGCCAGATGGAGCTGGAAGTGCGTCCACGATCACTTCCTATTTGGAACGCGGCGGCTAGCACGTTGGGTATTAGACATAGACTATATATAAATGGACATAGCTAAGGCTCCAAGCTGCTGAAATAGTCAAAAGTTAAAGTAATTTCTTTAATATTATTTATGTTGTTTGTTTGTTTTTTTCAGTTGATTGGACCTGTGGTTGAACTAAATTTGTTCAGATGCAATGCAAAAAGGAAAATCCCAATTCAATTCTTTGCTGAACCTTTTGAAATAGAAGTCCAAACACCAGAAAAAGTATATCTCTTATAAACAAACAATCATCAAAAGAACCATTATTATTAAAATGTAATATAATATTGTTCTTTTCAGCAAACTCCCACACCTGAACACATTCTCCAACACAACAAGATCAACTACCACGGCTTTAATATCTCCCATGAGCACTTGCAGTATGTTTTCCAGCTTCATGTGCAGTTCACTCCACCAGCCACCAGGGTGTTTCCAGTTGTGCTACTTTTTAGGTAAAGACAAGCCTTTACTATAAAAAACACATACATACATACATATACATACAGACACTTAAAATGGTTAAGCTTTAATGTTTTTTATCTGGAAACATGAGGCCCATCTGGTAACTAGTGTTGTGATGATACTAAAATTATCTTTTTTGAAACTTCTGTCAGATTTCGATCCCATACTGATAAATGTTAAAAATTGAAAGTAATTTAAACACAAAATAGTTCAGGTGTAGATTAAGACCAAGTTTTAATCATCTGGAGATAGGTCCAATTTTGTCCTTTTTTATGTGTTTTTTTCTAGTGTTAATACGGCAATTCAGTATATTCTTTTGATACTAGTTTTAGCAGCAGTTAGAATCTGGGTATCGGTTTTGTCCTTTTTTTTGTGTTTTTTTCCTTTTTTATTTTTGTTTTATTTTTATTTTGTCCTTTTTTGTGTTTTTTTCCTTTTTTTATTTTGTCCTTTTTTGTGTTTTTTTCCTTTTTTCTTTTCTTTTTTCTTTTTCTTTTATTTTGTCCTTTTTATGTGTTTTTCCAGTATTAATACATCAGTTGATTATCTACTTTTGAGACTAGTTTTCGTGTCATCTGGTATCTGGTTATCGATTGTATTTATTTTTTAATCTTAATGGGACTGGGACTGCATACCCAAAGTCCGGCCCGGGGGCCAATTGCAGCTCATGTACAAATTTCCACTGGCCCACAGCCTCTGGAATAAAAATAATTATGTGTGGCCCGTCAGCACTGTTGATCAGTGTAAAATGCATATGTTCAAACTCGCTGAGTTTTATCACCAACTGGATAAAGACAGGTTTAAAGAAATTCACACCTTTGCTAAGAAAATGCTGAGTTTGGTTCGACATATTTGTGTGAGAAGACGTTCTTGATTATGAACTTTAACAAAAAGTCTAACTGACTCTCACCTGCGTGACACTTTGCACATCAAAACCACTGTCTTTTAGCCAGACCTGGTTTATTTACTACAGTCCAGATCTCAGTTTCACCCTTCACATTAATGCAAGTTGTTTGTTTGCCTTCTGACGTGAATAAATTCTAAAATCTCAATCTTTATTTTATTGTGATTATCAAAACCACAGTTTAAATGTTTACTTTTTTTTTTACATTCATTTTGTTTTTGAAAGGTGAAAGCCATTTGCAATGAAAAGTAAAAAATAATTAAATAGTTAATTTACATTTAATATTAATGGTTCAAAGAATGATCACGCCGAATGGTCGGCCCCCAAACATTTTCACATCACCAAATCTGGCCCTTTTTGCAAAAAGTTTGGACACCCCTGACTTAGTCAATATTGATGATTACTGATGTGCAGAGGGATGATGTTTTATTACTAAAAAACTAAATTATTCTACCATTGTTTAATTTCTAAATCTTTTTATTTGAAAGGATGTTTGCCAAGCCGACGCCAAGTGAATACCATTTACGCAAAATACACCATTGGGGCAGAAGTGTAATTCACATGACTCTGCCTTCATCCTTCCTCAGTGGTGAGACATTTTAATTCTACTCCTATTTTACATTATATTAATTTTATTCATTCTTTTAAGCTGGTGGGGTTGGATACCTCACCCTCCTGAATGCTGATTTTGAGAGGCCTCAGAGATGGACCAATACAAAGGTCAGTTACAGAGTGAGAGTGGACAGGAGCCAGTGCGTGTCCTGGGACGCTCAGAGAGGGGCCTGGTCAACACACAACTGCAAAACACAGGCTAAAGACAAGCCCTCTGCTGTTAACTGCAGGTACGACCATAATGCCTCTACTTACAGAGACATTTTTGTGCAGTAAATTTGATTTTAATTAAAAACCCACTCTACCAGCCTGATAGTTAAGATCATATTATAATCTGACAGAATTGTTAATCTTATTTAAGGGTGCAGTCACACTTAGACAAATACCACTTTAAAAAATAAAAATAAAAATGGGACTAGGACTAGAGCAGGACTAAATCAAGTCTACATCAGGGCTGAACTGGAATCATTTGAAAAATGTGTTGTTGTTTTTTATAGGTTACAAGTGATTACCTTTAGACATAGGATAAAAAAAAAAATATTTTAATTGTATTTATTTATTTTATTTTAATTTTATGTTTTTATTTATTCCTTTTTTCTGTCAAGTTATATTGACAGCACACATATAGGGTTATTACCAACTATTATGCTGAAAAAGTACAATAAAAAGATAATTTTAAAAAAAGGTAATTAGTTTTAGTTTTTCATGTTACTGCATTTTACTGGAAGATAAGTTGATAAATTGAAATTTTACCACCACATAAATGACTTTTGGACCTGACTTTGGGATGAAAAAGACAAAAAAGAATATTTAAAAATGTATTTGTCTTTAGATGTCGTCAGCTGTATCCAGTGACTGTGGTGCAGGAGCAGATTCCAACCAACCTCGACGCAGGAGAGTTAGGCGCGTTTTTTAGGTAAATTAATATTATCTCCTCATGTGAAACTTGAACTTAAAGGGCCCATATTACACTATTTTCTGATCTGTTATAATGTTCACATCACAAACAGACCTGCAGTTTTGTTTTGTTTCATTCACAGATATTCAACACATAAACCATGCATATTTAGACTGAGAGAGTTCTCCTCTCATATATAAAACACTCTGTTCCACCTTGTGATGTCATGATGTAATACAGGAAGTGCTCAACTGTATTTTTAAACTGCATAAACCTTCACTAGAATCATTTAGATAATTTCAGCCCTGGAACTGCCAATCTTTACTGAACAGAAGGTAAAATGTAGCTGTTAACTTAAAAACTAACGCTTCATGACATCACAAAGTGGAACAGAGCATTTTGAGCTTTGGAGATGTAGACAGACTAATATAAAAAAGGGTTACAATGAAACAAAACATAACTCCAGGTATGTTTTTGATGAGGTAACAACATTTTATCATGTCTTAAAGCTCATTTTGTGTAATATAGGACCTTTAATTTACAACTGCAAACACCAACATGGAAAACAGTCTTAAATTTATCATCCATCTTCTGTCAGTGTGTCTTATAACTGGACCGTGCTCATTGTGCTGGTGCTGGGCGTGGCCTTGTTCATTGGTGCACTGGTTTTGAGTCCAAATGCTGATGTGGCCTCTGGGGAGAGAAGAGCCCACTACCTGTCTGATAATTTACAGTGTGAGCCGCACCTTTACGCTGTCACCATCTACACCGGCCTCTGCTCTGCGCCAGAGATGAGCGCAAAGGTACGTAATGGGGTTAATTGTTTTTAAAGTTTTTGGCGCTGTATTGGTATTTATATGGATAGAAATGGAGGAGAGGCAAGTGAGGTGCGCTGTTGTTTGTTGTCTAGCCTGAATTAGGGGTGGGTGCATAGGCTGTGTAAAGAAATGGACTAAGTGAGCGAGGCTGTTGAAGGTAACGCCCCTTCCCGCCCACACCGCTGGTTTAGCATCGGGCAGGCGCTTAGCAACGCTGTCAATCAAACCTGTTGCTAACGCTAGCGGGAGTGACCTTGGGGAAAGAAGGTGCTTGTCTGTTATTAATGTTCATATCTTCATTTCTGGACACAATAGTGAAATAAATATACCAGAATCATGTAGAGTGGGTTAATACGGACATTTTACGACCAAATTGACGAGCCTCACAGCAGCAGTTACACAGAGAGAGGAGACAAAAAGTGAATTGAAGCCAGAGTTGATGGAGATGAAAGTGCACCCATTATCACTTCTTAAAAGGAACGCAGAAAGGAGGTTAGCTATGTCCAGATATGTGTAGAGTCTGGGTGTGTGATATGGATAAAAATAATGATCTGAACATTTTTTAACATTCATCTCCATTTAATTTAATATAATGGCATCTCATCAGTGTCATGGTTGAGGTTCTGTAAAATTATGAGCTACAAATGCAAAAATCCTCATCTTGTGCTTTCATTGGGATTATATTTTTTTAATAGACGTGATATTAAATTTTTGCTTAACAACAATCAGAACAACACTTCCAATACTATCCAAACTCATATGTCCTGTCTCTGGCCAGAAGAGAGTTCCCAATTCCCATTTGTTCCCTGATCTGTTCCCAGCAGTTTCAATCTCAAGTTTCATATTTGTTTATTGGCAGTGCTATATTGTTTCTATGATGCATTGACGTTTGTAGCTATTAGCTCAGACTTTAAATTACCATAATATGTTTGTTTATTAATATATCAGTGAACTGGGGTTAGTCTCGCTTTCGCATCCTCCACACCTATTTGTACCACCGCTGTGTTGATACCTTTTTATCAAGTAAAAATGAACACACATTTTTATATAGCACATTTCCACCTCGAAACGCTTCACATGAAGGAACCTCTCACCCATTCACACACACACAGTTGAAAACACCATTGTACGCAGACACTGGAGGCAAGGCACACAACAACAGTCCTGATCTGGAATTGCACCGCCAACCGGTTCAGTGGCTCTGAACCTCTACCAATGATGTTCATGTCGAGAGCGGGATTTGAACCACAGATCAGTGAACAAACCGTCTGAAAACTGAGCTAATGTTGCTCACAGCAGTACAATGCATTTTTACAGTTTATAATAGTATTTTAGCCCAAAAAATATAAAAGATTAAGCAATTTTATTTTTACATTTTTGCCTGTTTTTATTGATCTCAAAAGGAATGTTATTTGTATGGATAATTATCATCAGGTATAATGTAACTGTTGGACTCAAAGAGGAAAAATAAGAAATCCACTGAAGGTTGAATGATTATCTACACTATCATATACAACATAATTTACAGGTAGATTCAAATACACCACATCCCCCTTTTCCAACTCCAGGACAAGTCCATTTACAACATCGACATAACCATTACCATAACTATAACCCACGGTCATGGTCACCCTGTTACTGTTGTGGTAGATTATTACTCCTGTGTATTTATGAACAGAATGGCAAAATAGTCTGAATTGGAAGTAGTAGACCCCATGAACGGGGGCTGTGAAGACACCTGCAACAGATGAATGCCTCATTTTAGAACAAGCTGCTTCTCAAACACACAGAGATTATTTCCAAAGATTTAAGGTAAGACACACATGAAGCTGCACAGTGACAGTCTGCTCAGGTTCCGAAAGTCAATTTTCCATTCATTTTTCACATTGAACTTTTAATATTTGAATTTTTTGAAAAGTCTCAGGCATCACAGAGGCTAACTGCTATGTGCTAACCAGCTATGTGCTAATTATTATCCATAACGCGGTTGTTTTAAGTCCAAAAAGGCCGTTTAAATTGCAATATTCTGTGAAATGCTTTAATAACTTTGTGGTTTATAAAGTTTCAGAAACAGATTTTAAATAAAATTATAGGTCTTGTGGTCATTAGTTACTATATAGCTGATTATCCCTAAGCAGACTTTCAAACTTTTCAAAGGCCTATACTTTTTTTTTGCAAAGTCTGTGAGACAAACTAATGGGAAACTTTGTTTCGGAACTGGAGGTGCGGTCACTGTTGAGCTAAAATGCAGGTAAATTTAGAGATAAACTTTTTCCGTAGTTTACATAGATAAGAGTAATAAAATTGATATCTGATGTAATGTTTTCATATACAAATAAGGCATTTAATGTTTTTTAAAAATGCACATATTTTGGACATATTTACAGAGGGTATTTTGAATATCTTGTGTAAAAAGTATAAATTACATCAAATCAGGCTTAGAATTATATCAGCAAATCATTTTGTAAAATCAGCCATAACAACCAGATTAGAATGATTTTGTTTTCAGGTGAAAGATTTGAAGTTGAAAGAGCAAACTGACCAAAAAAAAAAAAAAGAGAAAATGATCCATTTTGCCTGTAGTGTCTTGCCTTAGTGTTACGTACCTGTATGTGGGTTGTAGGCTTGACCAAAATTAGTAAATACTTTACTAAATTTTAAGGTGACAGCAGTTGAAAATGGGCCAATGTTTCCATTGTCTGTTAGACCAAGTGAAAACGCCACCTTTGGAGTGCCTGCATTAATTGAATATTCACAGTCATTAACTCACCTCCATATGTCCTCATAGTATTGAGTATATTGTGTAATGTAAAGTTACAGTATTTTTACAACCTGTAAGCTGTCTTTTGAGCTCTTGAACTTCAGATTCACTTGCACTTAATCTTGAATCCAATGCTTTAATCACAGTTATAGTATTAATATCTGTTACACAAACATACATGTATTTTATGTAAATTGCATCACCTGTTTTTTCTTCCTCCAGCTTCTCAATCTTGTTGTTGTTGTTGGTCAGTTCACCCTTTACCGTGATCACCATGTCTCTCAGCTCCTTCAGCTCAGCCCACACATCAACCGTGATATTACTTTTACCGTTGTCTTGAGTTATCACTCCCTCCTCAGCCCACAATCCACTGAGAAAGAGCAGGAAGAAAACAGTAATTGTAACAAATGCCATTTTTTGTTAGATTTTTCTACAGTATCTACACGGCAGCCGTCTGTATTTATAGTTATACGTGGGGGATGTGAGAACTGGGCATGTGTCTTTTGTGGGAAAATTATGGACAAGGACAAGCAAACAATCCGTGTGTGAGAATTATACATGTTTTCGATAAGAAAATATCCAGAAAACAGTGCATTCATGTGCAGCAGAACTATATAGTACATAACCTACTAACCTAATCAGCTTTATTACAATAATTATAAAATGTACTTTTTTAGGTTTACATTGTGCTTTGTGGAGAAGATGGCTTTACTCAGACAAAGGAGCTTCAAGTCCCAGGATGCACTTTGTTTAGGAGGAACTCTCAAGACACTTTCATTGTCGGGTAGGATTTGAAATACTGTGCAATCATTGTTGTTGGGCTGTACCATCAAAATCAATCAAAATGAACTCTGTAAGCCATGTTATAATGCTGTTACCTCCTTAAAAACATACGTGGAGTTGTGTTTTATTTCATTCACATGTTTGACTAATCCTTTACTATTACTCTGTCTACATCTCCAAGGCTTAAAATGCTCTGTTCCACCTTGTGATGTCATGAAGTGGTAATTTTCAACAGCTACAGTTTACCTTTTGTGTAGTAGATATTGGAAATTCCAGGGCTGAAATAATCCAAATGATTCTAGTGAAGGTGTATTGAGTTTAAAAACACAGTGGAGCACTTCCTGTATTACCACACGCTTTTGCTTTCCATGGGTTTCAGAATGATAAGAAATTAGGAACATTGCCGTAGCATATAACTATTTTAAACAAAATATTGGAGCATTCTGGAGTAAGGAAATGTGTAACTTTCTTCTGGTTGTTTAGTTTCTGAACACAAGGGCTACTGTAGGCCTTAACTCACGCTAAGACAAGAGAAAAACAACAGCAATCTCAACTCACTAGAGCCAGTCTCCAAAAACAGACCAGTAACTGACCAATACAAAAGCAGTAACATTAACAACAACATATAAAGTTACAAGAACAACAAAAGGTGTCAACTCTGAACAATAATTACAATATTATATCTTTTGAATGTGAAAAAGTCCTTACAGTGTTTCGTATATCAGGAATCTGAAATCCATGTTAAGGTCTATTTAAACATATTTAACTACGTATAAATTTACTACATCTCTCTATAACTTTTACATTTATTCTTACAGTGCAGCTGAGAGCCTGGGATCACTATGTGGGATTCACATCTGGCATGACAACTCTGGACCAACTCCCACTTGGTACCTCAAACGTGTGGAAGTGTTTGAGGTAACTTTAGTCACAGTTTTTGCATTAACAATACATTTTTATACTTAGAAATAAGCAGTGTGTTTGCTTTTTATGTTTGATTTTCAGGTGAACAGGGATCATCAGGTTAAGGGGCGTATGTGGCTCTTTGTCAGTGAGTGCTGGTTGGCTGTGGACAGGAGTGACGGGCGGGTGGAGCGAATGCTGAGAGTTTATGATCAGAAAACGAGATTTGGAAAGGCAAGACAGTTACAGCATTTATACTGATTAACAGCAACATTAGTAACACGTTCATGTAGTTGTGACTTTAGATCAGGGGTGTCAAACATGTTTTCACCAAGGGCCACATCAGTAAAATGGTTGACCTCAAAGGGCCAGTTGTAAAATAAATCTAACTATTTACTATAACTTGTTAATAAACTGTTTTGTACTTATTACTTTTTCAAGTTTCAAATATTGCATATACATTTGCCTAGATGTAAAAATATGGCTGTGGGACTGCACATCTCTTGATAAAATGACATTTTAAGACCATCAAACCTTTTAATTTATCCTGTCGAGGGCCACATAAAATGATGTTGAGGGCCACGTTTGACACATGTGCTTCAGATAATTAATTTTGACTTATTTTGACTTCTAGGCTTTTGTAATCTCATTCATTCTAAGTCTATATAGTTTTTTTTATGCATGCTGCACCTTATTATGGTTTATTAAAGCTTCTATGACAAGCGGATTTCTCTATTGTGAGATTAACAAATACTGAGTGTGTTTACATGCTACGAGTATCCCGGTTATGGTTGGGTTTCCAGAGTATCCTGGTTTTGTGTGTGTCCATGTAAACACAGTATCCTGATTTCAGTGTCCTGGATAAGCTAGTATCCTGGTTATGAGAGACCAGGATACTCTCACTGGGATATACTGATAGTATCCAGGATATTGTGCCGTGTAGACGGAGTATCCTGATTTCTCACACTGATGCTGTACTGAGCATGTGCGAACTGATGTAACAAATACAGTAGGAGCTGCAACTTTCCCAAAACAACTCAAATCTTCCAGAACTTTTTAAAATAATATTATTTTATACCTGTATAAACAAAAGGTGGTTGTATTAAAATAGTCTGCTTTTATTTTAACACCTTTATTTTGAAGTATACCTTGTTCTTTTGTTATTGGAAAGGCTTAAAAGTGTTAGCATGGTTACCAAAATGTTTAGCTCCTTGCCATATCCGTGCCATGGTTGCCATAGCGACTCCTCTAAATATCCAGGATACTCTGATTGTGCATGTATACAGGGGTATGAGTATCCTGGTTTCTCTGAGCGCATGTAAATGTCATATCCATAATACTAGGGATAATGCTCATAACTGGGATACTCGTGGTATTTTTGTTGAAACATAAAATGACACTAATATACATTAAGACCCTCCCTCCACCCTAAAACACACAGTTCACACAATAGGAATTATGGTTTCTACATGATGTCAAAAAGGGCACCAAATGTTTTTAAAGTCCTCAAGTTTTCCCTTTGATATGTAGCTCAGATAAAGTGATTATTATTCTATTATCTATTTGTTTATCGATCTGATGTAGTTTTTCTCCTGTGTACTTCCAGATGTTGCGTCTCAAAGTGTGGGACTACATGACGGACTTTCACATCTGGATTTCAGTTTACAGCTGCCCGAACCTGAAGCCTTTCACACAGGGCCAAAGACTGAGCGTGTGTGCTTTACTGTGGCTGGGCTATGCATGTGTCAGCACTGTTATCATATCACAAAGAAATGACAAGGTTAGCACATTATTGACTTTGTGAGTTTCTATCCTAGCTACTCTCTGGTAAGTGGGCAGACATTTAACCCACTGCACCACTGCCACTCCTGTTTACATACTGTTATTACAAGAAAATACTAATGATGTTTAATTTACATCTTTAATACTGGATGAGGGCAAGAGTCTGTCATATTACCGTGAAATAAATTAGTTTGACAGTTGTGAAATGTGCATAAGAGCGCCTAGCAACCTCACTGTTAGCGTCACCTCTTCCTGTCTGATTTTATCTCTGGGTTTTTTGCCAAGTCGAATGAATAAATAATTAAAGATAAGCCAATGGACAGGGAGGTGGGGGTTAAAAACTGCACAAATAAAATGAATACTTCTCCGGAGGACATTTCTGTGGTTAAAAAGAGATGTTTGTGTCTAAGTGCTAATGCTAATGCTAATTTTGAGGCATAATAAATATTAAAACAACACCACAAACTGAAGTATTCATTTAAAGGTGCACAATGTAACTTTTCTGGTAGAAGGCCACATCACAAGGCCAAGTTACAGGTCAGATCTGTGGAGAAGTGATCCCGCTCAGAGTAAGAATGCATGTCTTTGTGGTAATTTTGAGAAATAAAAACCTGTACCTGTAAATTAATAAATACAATAAATATTTGTTTAATTCCATACTGTGGAACATCCCAGGTAAAGCAATGACATCACCATGAGACAAGCAGATGGCGGACTCTCCACCAGAAAACTTACACAGTGCACCTTTAAAAACAATTGGGTAGTCTTTATTTTAATTAATTTGAATATTATCAGCTTGTTTATTTTATATTTTATGTTTTTTTTTTTATAAAAGTTAGCATGAGCTTTGAGACACAATGAGCTAACTAGCATTTTTTATTACTTTTATTACACTGAATTATCACATTAACTTTAATACTGTAGTTAAAAAAATTTAATTATATTACTATGCTGTAAAGTACTACCAAAATACTATCAAAGTACTACCAAAATGTCTTCTGTCATTTGTAATAATTGGTTTGTCTCTTTTGCAGATGCTTTTTGAGCTGGATGTTAAAGAATTATCAATGAACGCAGTCACAACAGGGATGTTAAGTGTTGCATTAGTTCTTCCTGTAGTGACCTTATTATCCTTTATGTTTCGGCTCAGTCAACTCAAAATTATGAGACCGGCAACTAAGAGCCCAGCGGAGACAAAGACGGAAGGCTTTGAATGTACGTTTTTGACTTTATGTGTGTTTATAAAGTGTTCAAAATATGGAACAGCCTTTTTTATTTTCAGAGCTTATTTTATATATTTGATACATAGATTAGATTTGTCCACTGATACATTTGATACATAAATAGGTTGGGTAACAGTAGCTTAATTGGTAGAGCGTTTGTCCTCCAGTTTGAAGGTTGGCGGTTTGAATCCCGCTCTCGACACAGATGAATGCTGTCGTTGTGTCGTTGGGCAAGACACTTAACCCACCTCACCTGTATGAATGTGTGTGAGTGGTTCCTTGATGTAAAGCTTTGAGTGCCGTGAAGGTGGAAAAGTGCTTATAAAAATGTACTTTTTACAGATAATTTAAAATCAGTTTCACACATTTGGTTATAAATCAATATAGAAAACATAAATCAAATTACAGGCGTTATTTCAGTTTTTGTAATAATAGATGTATTGTGTTGTTTGCAGATGCATTGAACCCTAATCCTAACACTAACACTATATCAGAGCTGTATATTTCATGGGGCGGCCTACAACAGTGGCTACAAGAATCCTGGAGAAAGAAATATCAAGTTTGTTTCATTTACCCATGCATTTAAAGTTAATTATACTTGTGGTTTTCATTTCATGCTGTTTTATATGACTTTTTTTTAGGATATAGATCTGTTCCCAGTGTCCAGTTGGGGTTTGGATAATACAGTTTTAAATGAAATCCAAAATAATGTGACAGAGGATGTAGTTGTAATTGATGGTGCAGACGAGAACAAGGATTCGAGTTTGTTTAGAGATGAAAAAAAGAAAGAAGATGGAACTTATAAGGCCAGGGAAAGTTGTCAAGACGATCCAAAAATGCCTCAATGGTTTAACAATGTGGCTTGGGTCCTATGTCTGTTGTTTTGTGTGACCTGCCTGGCTTCTTCTGCTATCCTTGGAGTAAGGTAGAGTCAAAAGCGGTGTAATTAAGTTTTATTTCAAGAGATTCTTGTTTTTTTTATGACAACAGTTCTAACCATGTATGTCTTTTTGGGGCCAGGTTTACCCGCAGAGAGGCAGTGCTCTGGATACAATCACTTCTCTTCTCTCTTTTGTTTTGCATTTTCTTCTTTCATCCCCTACTGGTAAATTGTAACATTAAACAAACTAAACAGCTGGAGAAAAATACACTGAAATAGTTTTTATGACTTTTACCCTAGGTTTTTACAATGGCACTGGTCGTTTCTATGTGGCACCGAAAAAGCAGGGTTATTTTAAACTTTTCAACTCGCCACGTGAATAAAAGTATTTTCAAAGCTATTCAGAACTGGGCTTTGCGTCAAACGGGACGTCCAACCCTCCTAAAGGTAAACAAAATGTATTTAAACTTGTATAACGCCATTTTAATCTGTTTTATTTGTTTATTTTTTTCAATAGTTACTTGAGGTTAGACAAAGACAACGTTTCTTGCGTCTTGTGCGCCCCCCTGTGTTTACAGAGCTCAGAAAATCTCGCTGGAATAGAAAAAGAGACAGACTTATTCGTGAAAGAGTGTGGTAAGTGTGAATTTATGCAAATGCAGGTAACATTGTTAAAGTATTAAGTACAATTTATGGTTTCTTTTATTTAGGGACTGGATTGTTTTTGGCTCCATGTTTTCTTTAATGTTGTGTATAACTTATGAGAGCTCTTCCAGCGACTATTACAATCTTAACAAAACTGTCAAAAAACACTTCATAAGGTAATTGTACTAACAGTTTACATGTATTATATATTTATATTCTAAAATATACATATTTTGAGTTTACAGTGACAGTTTTAAGAGTGTTCGAACCTATGATGAGTGGTGGAGATGGGCACAGACCAGTCTTCTTAATGCGCTTTACAGAAATACATCTTCTACAGCTGAGGTAACCGTTTTTTGTTTATTGTTGTAAATCAGATCACTTTGTACTTTGCCTTCACTGGTTTCTTTACCTCTTCGCAGCTTGCAGCATTTCAAAACTCTCATATTTTAATTGGAGAGCCTGTCCTTTGGAAAACGGAGGTAATACATCATAAGGTAATTAGCAAACAAAATAGTCTATAATCAGTGATGGAAAGAAACAGTACAAAGAGTAAAGTACTGTAAGTAGAGTTTTTAGGTATTTGTATTTAAGTAAATTTTACAGTATATACGTTTTACTTTTACAACACTACATTTGAGAGCAGGTTTCTGTACTTTACTCCACTACATTTTTTAACTGGACTGAAAAGTAAAAAGTACTTTTCATTTGATTCATTTTTTTTTGTTTTGTTTATTTCATCTTGATTAAAGTTTTTCAAGTTCAAAGTTCCTCTTTGTGCAAACCAAAAATAAATACAAAAAATTCATGAGAAAAAAATAAGAAACTGACTCATATTGCTGCTGTTGACCAAAATATGTACCATTTTAACTTAAATTGTTACATTTTTACTTAAGTATCACATGAAAAAATCTACTTAAGTAAAAATGCAGATACAGAGTAAAAAGTTACTCAATTGTCAAAGTTGAGTACCTCTTCCACCACTCCATATAATACATTTTCTCATCCATAATGGGAGTACTCTCAAATTACCCTAGTAATCGCAGTAGGCCTCTCATTTACAGTTGATGTGTGCATTTTTTCCTCTCTGTACAATCACAGGCTTTAAATTCAACTTTTCTACCAAATTGTCATAAGATTAATTTCAAAAACAAAGAATTATTCGTACATACATGCTCTGACAATTTGGAGGATCTAAAAATGGCAACAAAAGAAGCTAAAACTGATTTGGGACACACAAAGTAAGAAATATTATTGTTTTACTACAAATATTACGCATTCCTTCAGTTCCTACAGTATAATATTTTGCAGGACCATTGCTGAATTAAAACTCAAACAGCTCAACTCAGAACACTGGATAGGCAAAAGTACGGTGGCCTTGAAGGTTCATTTTGCCCTGTACAGTCCGGCTCCAAACCTGTTCACCAGTGTCACTCTCACCATCAAACAAAGTCCTTTTGGGATCCTTCTGCCTTCAGCCAGTGTCCAGTCTGTACGAGTGTGTGATAGCGCCTCCCAGTGGGACTATGTGGTCATGACTTGTAAGGTAAGTGTGGTTTTAAATACACTACCAGTCAAAGAAAAAAATATATTGAATGAGATGGTGTGTCCAAACCTTTATTTTTACTACTTTCCTCATTTTATATAAATACAGAAGACATCAACTATATGAAGTAAGATATGTGGAATCGTGTAGCCAACAAAAAACATTAAATAACTGATTTAAAAAAGCAAAAACAAAAAAAACAACAACTTTAGAATGGTACTGTAAGTTTAAACAACACCAGTAAAAAGTTTAGACATACCATCTCATTTAAGTTTTTTTTTTCTTTATTTTGTACTACTTTTTCTACATTTTATGTTTTATATACATAGGAAAGACATCAAATATATTAATCAAGATACATGTCATTATGTAGTAAAGAAAAAGTGAAAAGTGAAATGACTTTACTAAATATTTTTCGACAAAAGCACGGCAAGGCATATAGCACAATCGTACGCAGTAATTCAAAGTGCTTTACAGAATAAGAAAAGATATTAAAATCACAAATAATCATAATTAAATTAACATTAAAAGGTCCCTGAACTCCCTGAAGTTCTCAGAGTGTGAGATGGTTCATATGGCTCTAACATGTCAGATATGTACTTTGGTGCTAGGCCTTGGGTGACTACTTTACAAATTTTTTATATTTTTTATTCTAATCCTTAGACTTATTTACCTTTTTTTCTTTGCTACATAATTCCATACATCTTACTTCATATATTTGATGTCTTTCATATGTATCTAAAAAGTAGTAAAAAATAAAAAACAAAACATTGAATGAGAGGGTGATTCCAAACTTTTAACTGGTAGTGAATATTATTTCTTATTTAATTTATTTTTTCTGCACGAACTATTAATGTTTGTCATATACTTGTGTTTGTCCAGTTACTTTTTCTGATACTTTTGATCCTGCGTCTGTGCCATCACGTTTTGTCTCTTTGTGAGAAAGGACTGTTCAGACATGGCAAGCTCCCATGTAACTGGTTAGAAGTGAGTCACACATATATTTATTTTTTTTCTGTATGTATGCAAAATTATATGTAGGCTCGCTAGAAACAATACTGTATCTCTTTTGCAGGTTGGTGTGTTCGTAGTAGCCATCGTTTATCATTTTTATTGCATTTATCGCTCTGCTGTGGTGGGCGAAGTTGAAGAATGGCTGCAGAGACAAAACAGCAAGACTCATATTGATTTTAATCAATTAGCCACGTGGGATCAGGTGAAAAGAGACTGAATGGCAAAGACAGTACTTGTTTTAAAGTCAAATACATGGAAAGGGCCCATATTACTTTGTTTTCTGATCTATGTTATAATGTTGTTTCTTCATCAAAAACATACCCGGAGTTGTGTTTTGTTTCATTCACACATGTTTAACACACAAATCCTGCATATTTAGGCTGAGTTCTTATCTTAAACAGAAAACACTCTTTCTCACCTTGTGATGTCATACGGTGGTACACTGTATTTTTAAACTCCATACACCTTCACTTAAACTATGCAGATAATTTCAGCTTTGGAATTGCCAATCTCTACTAAACAAAAGGTAAAAGGTAGCTGTTAAATTGAAAACTACCACTTTATGACATCACAAGGTGGAACAGAAACAAACAAAACACAAATCTGGGTATATTTTTGATGAGGTAACAACATTTTAACATGGCTTAAAGATCACAACAGTCAACTTTGCTTAATATAGGACCTTTAAAGTATTTAATATGAATAGGTAATTCTCCGATTTGATTTTTGGATAATAGTTATACTGACTAGAATATGTCTTTCCCACATCTTTAGACTATACGTAGCCTACGTGGCACATTACTTTTCCTGCTAACCTTGAGGTGTATCTGTTTGGTAAACAAGACAGCTCCCCAGACCCACTCCAACTGCAGCCTCTTCTGGATTTTGGTGACTATACTAAACATTTCACATTATTAGCGTACTATTGTCAAGATAATTTAAAATCTTTGCCACAGGTTGCTGGTCTTATCTTTGTGGCTGCATTTTCCTCTATGAGAAGGCTAGTCCATATCCAAAGAATTGGACTTCATCATGGTGTCATTTCTGTTATAACTAGACTAATGTGGACTGCCCTGGTATGTGTCACAAACAACTATTACATATTGAAACTGGAAGAATAAGAAAGTTTAAAATGCCAATGTTACACTGTTTTCTGAACAATTATAATTATAATGTTGTCATCAAAAACATATCCAGAGTTGCGTTTTGTTTCATTCACAAATGTTTAACACAAAAACCCTGCATAATTAGGCTTCTCTCAAATATAAAACACTCTGTTCCACCTTGTGATGTCATGTGGTAATACAGGAAGTGCTCCACTGTGTTTTTAAACTCCATACACCTTCACTAGAATCATTTGGATAATTTCATGTCTGGAATTGCCAATCTCAACTAAACTAAAGGTAAAAGGTATCTGTTAACTTGAAAAGTACCGCTTCCTGACATCACAAGGTGGAACAGAACATTTTGAGCTTTGGAGATGTAAACCAGGATTACTCAAACAGGTGTCAATGAAACAAAACACAACTCCAGGTATGTTTTTGATGAGGTAAGAACAGTATAATGTGGCTTAAAACTCAGAAGAATAAATTTTGTGTAATATAGGCTCTTAAATAATTTTACACTGTTTTAATTTAACTTGTGTTTCCCTATAGGTTATAAATGTTGTGGGTTTGTCTGTAAAAAGTCTGCGTAGAAGGAGAAACATTTTCACTATGGCTGACTTGGTTCGATACATAAAAAAGAAGCTATTTTCTATATGGACTCGGTCAGCACATATAGACCATAACATAGAGAGAAAGGTGAGAAAAAACAAAGTAAAGCAGATATCTGATACTGTGTTGGGTGTAATATTCTAACTTATACTATCTATGTTGTATATCTATTTTTCAGACCTATTACTTTGAGCAGTTTGAAAGCGTATTGGACGAACTGTTGTTTAAGCTTGACGCCCTGTCTGATCAAACTGGAGTCTATAGAGAAGACAGTCCCATTTCACCAAGGCAGGACCCATCCAAATTTGAGACACAGGTAAAAACAAAAAAAGAGGATCTAGCGTTGGTAAACTATTTAGAAACACTTATAACCATCTTACAGACGCTTTTTGTAAATGCGATCGCAGTGTATGTTTGAAAAGCAGTGGTGGAACAAGTACTCAGTTTTGTTACTTAAGTAAAAGTATCACATGAAAATATCAACTGAAGTAAAAGTATTTAAGTGCCTGTAAATAAACCTTTTGTTAAATTTAGTGATATTAATTAAAAACGTATGCATATTTTGGTCAACAGTAGCAATATGAATCACTTTCTTAATTTATCTCATGAATTTTGTGTATTTATTTTTATTCTCTCAAAGCCAAAGCTTGAACTCAAAAACTTTAGTCAGATGTTACCACAAACATGGTAAAAATAACCTTTCAAATCATATAAAAAGTACTTTTCACTTTGGAGTAGAAAGTACAGACATCGGCACTCAAATGTAGCGAAGTAAAAGTAAAAAGTATTCACTGTAAAATGTACTTATTAAAGTAAGTACAGATACCTAAATATTCTACTTACTTGTTCTTTGCTACCTTCCACCACTGTTAAACTGCATTTTTTTTTTTTTGTTAGTACATTTTAATTTTGTAACTTGACTGGATCAATAAATACTTAAAAAAGAAACAATACTATACACAGTATACACAATATTTTATTAGGACTTTCTGGAGTTGGAAATGGCACAACCCTTCCCCTCATCATCTTCAGAAACGTAAGAAAAAAAAATAGTTTCAGTAAATTAATATTTCCCGGCCACATTAAACTTACCTGTGTCTTTTCCATTGACATCCGCAGGTCTGGACCACAGCTCGATCATCTTCCTCCAAACGGCGAAAAAGGAGATGAGATTTCAGAAGGGATCACTCTGTCAAATCAAATACATCACGGTGAAATGAAATGTGACAAAAACACAGAAGAAAGAGACATGGATACATTAAAGGGACAGTTTACCCTCACATCACACCAAGCCGAATCTGCAGAAGTGATTGTGGAAGTGCTCGTCCATAATGAACAATAGATTTATGATGAACTTAGAATTAACCACATCAAGTTATACGCCTAAATATTGAGTACTGTAATATGTCTTTAGACTGTTGTATGCATGATGCTGAAATAAAACCAATGAGAACTGAGTGAGAGCTGTCAAAGTAAATTAATGTTTGTTACAGGCTGTTGAGAATAGATTTGTTTAGAGTGGGCTGTGTTGGGTCTTTACTTATTTGATGATACAGTGTAGGTTTTTCATGTACTTCTCTTTGTAGACATTTTGTAACGTGAACAGCACAGGTTGTGATAAGGACACATTATTGAATGAAAGACCCAATAGTGTCCCACAACGTCTCAAAGTCAGGACTTGAGTGGCGGGCTCTGATTGGCTGAGAGCTGCACGTGCGGACCAATCAGAACGTGGCAAGTCAGACAAGTTTCAGACGCAGGCGGCGTGAGGCAGGAGTGATTAGTTTGTATGAACCTAAAGTGTTCGCCGCAGCAGTATTGATCCGTGCATCGGGTCTGTAATACGGCAGTGATTTGATGACATTCATCATTTAGCTGGTTATTCAGCCACGTACTGATAAAACTCACGGTTAGCGGCCGTCTGCGGTGGACAATGAGAAAGCTCGCGCTGCTCTTGATTGTGCTGCTCGGCGTTGCACATTTTGCATCTGTCAGCAGGTGTGAAGAAGGTAAGACTCGTTTTCACCACGCTGTGTCTGAGTTATAACAAATGATGTGGATAAAAGACTATTACAAACAAGATTAGTCTGTAACTAGGCTTTTTGGAAGTGTTTCTATAGAGATTGCTAACGCTAGCCTAGTTAGTCTGGCAGTTAGCACGTAAGCTAACAGGCTGCACAGAGCTAATGTCAACAATGAAGTTCCACAGTATTTGTTCACTTATTTAGACTATATCCAGGAATAGTATAATCATGACTCATACTTTCACTTTAAATGCATTTTAATAATTTAATTTAACTAATAAAACCAGTAGTGGTTGTTTAATTGTAAGAGTTGAATTATTTTTTTATAGATCATGTGGCAGAGGAGGAACCTGAGGAGGAGGAGAGTGATGATGAGGAGGATGAAGATGAAGACACGGAGGTGAATGAGGAGAATGGAGTTCTGGTCCTGAACGACAACAACTTTGACACTTTCATGGAGGGCAAGGACACTGTGTTAGTGGAGTTTTATGCTCCATGGTGAGTTTAGTTTACTCTTTCTGAAAACATCTTTGCATAAATAAAACTAAATCAGATGTGACTCGAGTATTTGCATTACTTATTTGACTGTCTTCTAGGTGTGGTCATTGCAAGCAGTTTGCTCCTGAGTATGAGAAAATCGCACAGACTTTGAAGGAGAATGACCCGCCCATTCCTGTGGCCAAAGTAGACGCCACTGTGGCAACTGATCTGGCCAGTAGGTTTGAGGTGTCGGGCTATCCCACTATCAAGATTCTGAAAAAGGGAGAGCCTGTGGAGTATGATGGAGCCAGAACAGAGACAGGTGTGATGAGTTTATGCACATTACTATTTCATTTAATTATTAGTAATACTTCAGGTGAAAAATAAGGCTCTTCTGTTGTAGCTATTGTTGAACGAGTCAAAGAGGTTGCTCACCCTGGCTGGAAACCTCCACCTGAGGCAACACTGGTCCTGACAAAAGACAATTTTGATGACATTGTTAACAATGCAGACATCATCCTAGTGGAGTTTTATGCCCCATGGTGCGTCCTCCATCATCATACACACTCTAGGATTTCTTAAGGCAACATGGCTTTCATATTTTTACAATTTTCTTCCAGGTGTGGACACTGTAAGCGATTGGCTCCGGAATATGAAAAGGCAGCTCAGGAACTGAGCAAGCGCACGCCCCCCATCCCCCTCGCCAAAGTGGATGCCACTGTGGAAAATGAGCTGGCGTCTCGTTTTGATGTTACGGGATATCCCACTCTTAAGATCTTCAGGAAGGGCAAGGCATTTGAGTACAACGGACCTAGAGAAAAATATGGTGGGTTTAAACTTTTATTTAACTTTTTTTTCCTGCTTTTTTAAATATTAATTTTGATTTCTTTATTGTAGGCATTGTTGACTACATGAGCGAGCAGTCAGGCCCTCCATCTAAGCAGGTTCAAACTGTAAAGCAGGTTCAGGAGCTGATTAAAGATGGAGATGATGCTGTGATTGTGGGTGTTTTCTCCAGTGAAGAAGATGCAACTTTTGAGATTTACAATGAGGCCTGTAAGTTGCACTGTTCGGGGATGTGGGTAGGGGGCACTATATTCAGATAAGGAAGTATGAGAGAAATCAAATATTTTTTGTGACAGGTAATGCTTTGCGGGAGGACTTCACCTTTAGACACACTTTCAGCTCAGAAGTGGCCAAAATGCTTAAAGCTTCACCTGGTCAGATTATCATCGCTCACCCTGAGAAATTCCGCTCAAAGTATGAACCTGCCCAGCACACCTTAACAATGCAGGTATTGACAATTTCATCACTTGCTATTCATTTTATATACTTGTATCAGTAATCTAATTTCTTTAACCATAAACCCTTATTCCTATAGGGTTCTACATCAGTTTCAGAGGTCCAAGAATTCTTCAAAAAGCACATTGTTCCTCTGGTGGGGCACAGGAAGCCCAGCAATGACGCTAAACGCTACACTAAAAGGCCACTGGTCGTTGTTTACTATGGAGTAGACTTCAGCTTTGACTACAGAAAGGGTAAGTTCCCAAAACAAACTATAGTTCATTTAAGATTCATATTGTGCATTAATCTCTGGGTTGTACTATCAGCCACACAGTTCTGGAGGTCGAAAGTGCTGGAGGTGGCCAAGGACTTCCCCGAGTACACGTTTGCCATTGCTGATGAGGAAGACTATGCTGATGAGTTGAAGAGCTTGGGTCTGAGTGAAAGTGGAGAGGAAGTCAATGTTGGTATTTTGGGTGATGGAGGCAAGAAGTATGCCATGGAGCCAGAGGAAATGGACTCCGATGTGCTGAGAGACTTTGTCAAAGCTTTCAAGAAGGGTGAGTGCTCAAAAGTACCTGATGCCTAAAATCTAACTTCTATGTTGAGTTTCTATTTTAAGAGCGTGCCAGTGGCGATGTTCACATGCACACCAAAATCTGATGATCTGATTTCTGGAAACATTTTATAAAGATTATATGAATGACAAACCACAAATTGAGATTACTGGAGGGACCATGATTAGAAAGAAAGCAGATGATTTTGCTGTTTGCATGTAATTTAAAACCCTACAACTCCAAATATCAGATAAGATTTAGAGTGTGCATGTAACTGCAGCCAGTGACTGCCTTGTATACTCTCATAAAGAACAATTATACTGCTGTGTCCTTGGCAAGACACTAAGCCAGTTCCCAAGCTTGCTCTCGACTAGCTAATCTTTGTCTCACACTCACTCCAACCCAAGGCCTACTCTAATCTGCTTTTATGTTTTAGTAATGTCCAAAATGTCATTGTCATTCTTAAGCATAAAATGTACTACAAAAACATTTAATATAAAAGTATTTAAATTTCTAAAACATTTCCCCCGGTAAGTGCACTCCTAGGGGTTACCCCCCAAAGCCTGGAATGGGAAACACAGGTGCTATGTGAATCAAAAGGCATTTGTGGACAAAATGTTATCAGATCTTTAAATGTATTAGATAATCCACTAGGTGGCAGCAAACATGTCCAAATGTCTCCTTAAACCTTGAGCTGAGCCACTCTCTAATTGAATTAGTTTATAATTCATTTGTTTTTGTGGTCAACAGGAAAGCTGAAGCCTATTATTAAATCACAGCCACTGCCAAAGAACAACAAGGGACCAGTGAAAGTTGTGGTGGGGAAGACGTTTGAGGAGATTGTAATGGACCCTCAGAAGGATGTCCTCATTGAGTTTTATGCTCCCTGGTGTGGACACTGCAAAAAGCTGGAGCCAGACTATCTGGCTCTGGGCAAGAAGTACAAGGGGCAGAAGAACCTGGTTATCGCCAAAATGGACGCCACAGCTAATGACGTGCCAAATGAAAGTTACAAAGCTGAAGGTTTCCCAACAATATACTTTGCTCCAAGCAATAACAAGCAGAACCCTGTGAAACACGAAGGTGGAGACAGGACTGTGGAGGGACTCAGCAAGTTCATAGAAAAGCACAGTACAAAGCTGGTGAAAGATGAACTTTAAAGTATCTCTGCGTGTATGAACTCTTACTGCGCTTCTCAGTCACACGGCCTTTAAAAGGTGAAGGGAGCACAGGTGTTACTGCGATGACCAGTCATCATTTTAGTTTCTGTTCAATGTTCATTCCAAGAGATTCAGCTTTCCTCTGTTCATAAAGGCATGTATGCACTGAAGTCTTTTTAATAAAATAGTGTGGCTGCTTTGAAGGCCGGCACTCAAATCTTATTCTTGTCATAATTGACATAAAACATAATGAGACATCACATACTCTAACAGTTTTATTAATGTTAGCATAACACTGGTATCCTAAAGTCTTACTGTGCACTTACAGTCAACTGAACTCAGTTCATTCTTGTTCATCACTTGGCTGTATAAACAGCAGCTTATCTACAATAAAAATGTTTTCTATGACCTCCATATGTGCATAATGTGACTTTTACATTTGATGCATCAAATGCTTGAAGGAAATGTCATTATTGGAAACCGTTCTAAGAAAACCATAATACTTAGATCGAAGGCAGAGGGACACCACAGTGTCATTTGAAGGCACTTGACCGGTGTGATTTTGAAACTGCAGACATGAGGTTGGAGGACTCTGGATTAGGAGAATTCTTCTGTGAACCGAATATGAAAGTTTTTTATCTTATCAAGCACAATCTTGAGCTTCTCGGCAGGTGGCAGAATGGTCATCCTGTGCACATGTTACAATCCTTATCAGTTACAAATCATCTTTGAATTCAGATGCATAATGCACGAACTTTCACAGACCTGAAGTGGTACGTTCCGTCTCTTTGTCCAAAGCCGCTCCCAGGCACAAGGCAGATTCCCTCCTCCTCCAACAGCCTCATACAGTAATACATGTCCGGCACCTTACCCTCTTCCTACAGGCCACATGGTATTGTGTTTAGGAATGCTTTTTTTAAAAGGATATCTACAAAGATTGTGTTGCTTACCTTGGCCTTGTCAATGGCCTTTGCGGGTAGTGAGATACGTGGGAAGGTGTACATAGCCCCCTGTACAGGGTTACAGGTAAATCCTGGAATAGTATTGAACATTTCTTCAGTCATTCTGGCTTTTTCTGCTAGGGCTGCTAACACCGCTGTCCGCTCCTGTGAGGGAAACATACAAAAGTGCATTGTGCTGTAAATATTTTTTAGTTACTGTGTTTCTGTGCACCCATAGTAGCACTAGTGCTAAAAGTGTTTGTATCAGGAGAGTCCAAAAAGGTCATTATTGACTGTTGAGGTCATCTGCGGTCCTCTTGTGCTGGTTACACAGATAAGTTATCAACACCAAGGCATGTGTTCAACTGTAAATATTACTAGAGTTGTGTAACACACATATGATTATAATTGTGACACACATTAAGTCACAATCAGAGCAGGGTCACCTGTAGTGCTGGTGAAGTGTTTGTTACTCTGACCTTGATAAAAGTGTTGTATGAGGGTTCGTCGGGCTGTGGAGGGTTAACCACCAGGTCCAGAAGAGCCTGTCCAGGGACTGGGGGGCACAATCGGACTGACACTAGTTTTGTGAGCTGGGTCTTGACATCAGGGTCCATATTTATAACCTCCATGTATCCTCCCCTAAACCCGCACCTGTTCAATGTAAAAGATTGTTATTCCTCTGGCTCAAAGTGAAGACATTTCCCAGTTGTGTCCTTGTAACTTACTCGCCCATGTAACATTTGGAGGTGGAATGAAACGAGGCCAACTCCACAGTACTCGAGTATTCAGGTCCCATCTCAAATAATACCTTTTTAAAAGAGTGGAATTTGCAACCATCTGCGTACACATTGTCCTGGTAGACCTACAAAAATACAAAAAAATACTAATTTAAACAGACACAGATAATGTTAGTGTAACTTTATAAAGCGGCCCTTATTATACCATGTCACTTTTTCAGAGTCTGCTTGTCTCCATGGTGATGTATAGGTTTAATGCCATACTGTGTAACATTCAAAACAAAGCAATAACTTCTTCATGAACACAAGCAGTGAGATCTGTGGAGAGGCGACCTTGCTCACAGTAAGAATGCCTTTTTCTAGGTAAGAACACCCGTAATGAAATAAATGCAAGATGTGATGAATGCTGCATTATGAATCATCTCTATGGAGACAAGCAAATGGTGGACCGCCACCAGAAAAGTTACATCGTGCAGCTTTTATGAGTCAGTTTGTTGTTTTTTGTTATATTGCTGTTAAGTATCCAATGTGGCTAGGAGCTGCTGGTTAATAAGCTCTGTGCAACCTCACTGTTAGCGTCACTACTTCCTGTGCAGTTGTTCCTCTGAGATTTTTGCCGAGTTGCACTAAAAGCTGATAAATACTTAAAGATAAGGCAATGGACAGGGAGCTGTGGGTGGATGTCACTAATATTATGTTAAAAACTACACAAATAAAATTAATACTTCACTGGAGGACACTTCTGCATTTAGATAGAGGGATGCTAATTTTGAGGCATAATAAATATTAAAACAACGCTACAAAGTGAAGTTTTTTACATATAAAAATTACTGGATAGACTTTTTAATTAATTTGAATTTTAGTAGGTTATTTTATGTGTTCTGATTATTTTTTAAAAAGTGACCGTTAGTTTTGAGACACAGTGAGCTAGAGCACTGCTGTGCATAGAGCCTATTGTGAATTACCTCATCGGCCATAAGGAAAAGGTTCTCTTCTTTGGCAAACCGAATGACTTGTTCAATGCACTCTCTACTCTGTACTTGACCTGTGACACAGAGATTATGGATACTCGAAAAAGGCGTGTGCTGCTTTTAAATTGTTTAATTGCTCCCTCGTGCTACCTGTGGGGTTTCCAGGGTTAATGATGCAGAGGACGCGTGGGTTACAGTGCTGTCTGGCCTCGTTAATGGCTCTCTTAAGTTCGTTCACGTCAAGACTCCAGCACTTGTCTTCATCCAGGTAATAATTGATCTGCACTGCGCCCAAGTCTGCCAGAGCCGCGGAGTAAAGCGGGTACTGAGGGATAGAGATCATCACGCCGGTACGTCCGCGACCCTCCCCACAAATCAGCAGCTTCAGGATGGTCTGCAAAGAAAGTGGAAACAAATCACGAATAAGAGACTCTATTAAGCCATTATTTAGCATTATTTTGAGAAAAGAAAAGTCCAGTTGCAATTTTTTTTAACAATATTGTGGTCAGATTTTCCAATATATGTTTCAAAAGTAGGATTCTGTTTAGAGTGCACATTATAAAACAACACCAGCAGCATTACAGTTTGAGAGAAGAATGAAATATGAACTGATGAACTAATCCAAGAATCACATAATGCGCTTCAGAACATGTTTGTACACATCTGAACAGGTACAAGATTTATTTACAAGATAAGAAGGATAAGATATTGTGTTGTTTGTAAGGATGCTTTTAATGCAACCCTCTGTAAACAAATATACTTATAGTTTTTTGTTTGTATTGTGAACAGGACACCCATGGAAAAAGTGTGTAAGTGTCCGCATTGGGTGTCTCTGTATAGATAAAGATAGAGGGGAAAAAAAGCTGAAAGTTGTTTGACAAGGTGACAGCTGTTCATAAATAAATAATTACATAGAGGAAACATTTGTCCAGTCACACCCAGTATGTACACACTTTAACTCCCCAGCGACGTGAACATTGGAATAAGAGCAGTTATATTGGGATGCACTCAAACTGGTGATATATGGTGGATACTGGTGGTCAGATCATGAAGATGTGCTTTTTTTCCCCCAGATTGTCAATTCAATATGATGCTGGTGAAATTTTAAAAGTAAAAATAAAAACATCAAGACTGCAAATAGGTCAATGAAATGAATAAATGTGCTCATGATTAAAGAGAGAGATAAATATTAGTTTTTATTACACTGAGACACAGCGAAACTAAGGACGGTTCTAGTTCATAATTATATCTGTGTGTCACATAAATCTTATAAAGTTCGGAGGGTGTTGCAACATTACAGATGAGCCAGGTACTATCAGTTTAATATTAACTCAATGGGAATAAAAAAAGGGGATTAAAAATTAAAGTGCAGATGACAGGTTAGGCTAAACATTACACAAAAACAAAGGTAACAAAAACATTTAAGGTTTTACTAAATATTGCTCCTGCATTTTGGTTGTAATTTTCTGCATTTCCCACAAATAAACTCTTGTTAGTTTTAGGGCATGTTATAATGTTGTTACCTCCTCAAATACATACCTGTAGTTGTGTTTTGTATCATTTCATTCACAGATGTTTGAGTAACTCTTTATTATCCGTCTACATCTCCAAAGCTCAAAATGTTCTGTTCCAGCTTGTGATGTCATGAAGCGGTAATCTTTAAAGTAACGGCTAACTTTTACCTTTAGTTCAGTAGAGATTGGCTGATTTCAGACCTGGTATTTCCAAATGATTCTAGTGAAGGTGTGTGGAGTTTAAAAACACAGTGGAGCACTTCCTGTATTACCACATGACATCACAAAGTGGAACCAAGCCTTTTCTGTCTGTTCTGAGAGAAGAATACAGCCTAAATATGCAGAGTTTGTGTGTTAAACATGTGTGAATGAAACAAAACACAACTCCAGGTCTGTTTGTGATGAGGAAACATTACACAGATCAGAAAATAGTGTAATATAATATTTACCACAGGCAGCGACCCAGTAAACCAAGTATAAAAACAAACAAACAAACTGCTGTCATGTGCACTTTAAATGGATTCTTGTTCATTTTTATGCCTCGTACCACAATGGCGTCGCTGGCCCCAGTGGAGAGGTAGATGTTGTCAGGGTTGGATGGGATTCCTCCATCTCTCTTCTCAATGTAACGGGACACATCCTGACGTATGCACTCGATGCCCGGGCTGGCACTGTACGCTCCTACGACACAGGTGCAGTGTACTTTGATTCAAACAACATGAGCTCCGTGTCCAAGGTAATTATTAGTCAGTGGACCAACAGAGACTAGTGATGTAGAGAGGGATGTGGTTGGTGGATTTAAGGGGCGTTGTCTGACCTATGCTTTGGCCCCCACACGCTGCAAGAATCCGCCTCGCTCTCTGTTTGGCATCTTCTGGGAATTTATTGTCTTCCAGGAGGTCGGGATACGCGCACAGAGCAAGGACCTGGGAATGCAAAAGTAACTGGATTTTTACTCTAGTAGTTCATCGATTTTACTTATAGAGCACATTTCATGCACAAAAACAACTCAAAGTGCATTACGCAGAAGTAAAATCACAACAATATGAGAAAGTTCACATAATTTAGAGCAAAGAGAATATGAATTTACAGAAAAATCAGTTAAAACTGTTAAAATGTTCATATCAATAACTGAATAATTAATGGAAAAGCTACCCATGAATTCATATAAAGGCTATATTAAAAAGATGCGTCTTTAATTTCAATTTAAAATATTAGACCTTGTTTCAAAGCGCAGATTTTCCGGTAATGAATTCCACATTTGGGATACACATAAACCAAATGAGGCTTGACCATGTTTGGCCCAGACTCAAGGAACCACCAGGAGACTCGTCCCAGCTGATCCGAGGGGCCAGCAGTGTCTTGTAATTGTACTTAGAACTAACGAGGCATTAAATTATGACCACAGAAAGGTAAACTGAGTAGCCCAGTACCAATTGTTTCTGTTTGGAGTAAAGAGACAGTGAAGGGAATTTTAACCTGAAACATAGGAAGCATTTTCTATTTACACAAGTTTGAAAGTGCGCCTCTTCTGGAGTGATCCCGGACAGGTTATTTTAGTGTTTACAATAAATAAGGATCAGCAATAAATATGATCATACAACTGATAAAAAGTGACCAAACCTGTCTCAAGAATGTAATTGGCTTCTGACCCATCGCGTGAGCATCTCCAATGTTAGCCCTGATGACTTCTGTGAAAGGCTTTTTGGCACCCTAGAAAAGAAAAGGACAACAGTCAGTACTGTGCATGTTTAGTCAAGACTATAGGCTTTTCCTATACTAAATATACAGAGAGTACCAGTCCGGCTGCCAGGCTAGTCCATTTCCTCTATTTAGCTTCTATATTTTATATTAATAACTTGATAAACGAGTTCAGTAGGGATGAAAACTATGACTCAAAATAGCTAATTAAAATACGTGTCACTGACTTTTGATAACAGTAATTGTTATGTAGACTGAACCAACTCTAAAACCTTTTATAACAACGACAGCAGCGTTATTAAATCCAAATGACAAAATAGAACAAACCATTTCAGATTTATTTATTTTGCAGGATAATAACGGTTTTACCAAATCCAGCCCATCTTTCAATATATTCTCAAATTTCTCCGTTTCTAATCTTAAAGTGTAAGTCAGTTTCTCCATAATATAAATGTCGTGCAACACATCAACCCAGTTCCATTTCAGATTTTCATTAATAGTACACTTTATTTATAAATATTCTCCATCCAGAAGCATTGAGCCACCATATTTGAACTTCTGTTAGGTTATAAATGTATTCAAAATCTGAATGTACAATACATATAATCATTAGACCTGTCGAGTAATTGGAAAACTAGCCAAATACTAAAACTGGTTACTTGCAGCCCTATAATTCAACAAATTTTCTGGTACAAAGGAAAACAGTTCATTATTGTTTATTATAATTAAACCAGATCTTATTCACATCAGAGATCTTCACCAGGCATCCTCGCTCATTAGCACTCTCTGATGGGCACTTTGATGGGGCACAGAACCACAAAAGGGTGACATCTTTCCTTCGTAATCTTATTTAGGACTACAGATGGAAAGTAGCATTATGCTAAATCTGGTGCAGCCATCTTTTTAATGTAACTGCACATTGTCCTTTAAATAAATAAATGAAAATAAATAAAAAAAATTATATCATGTTATAAATACAGTGTGTCCATAAAGTCTCTTTACAATTTAAAACATATATTACAAAGGCAATTGATAAGATCTATTAATCACACTTGTTCTATTGTACTCAGTGGTGTTAGTTTCATGAAGCACATCGAGGTGCTGGATTTCTTGCCATGTTTGTGTAGCTTATTCTCATCAATGGCTGCAATCACATCTGTTATTTTTTGCTTTAGTTCAGTAATGTCTCATATCTTTGTTTCACCGAGTTTGTGTATCAGATTTTGTCTCAATAAACCTCGATACACATTGTGCCTTCTCTTGAGGAGTAGCCATTTCTTAGGAGTTAATTCAAAAGGGATGCCTTTTTAATGAACAGGATGCCTCAAATACAAAAATGCAACATGATTAAAAACTTTTATAACCACTGAGTACAATAGAACAAATCTAATAAATATTTCTTATCAATTGCCTTTGTAATAAAATTTAAAAATTGTAAAGAGACTTTATGGACACCCTGTATATTTAAGTAGAAGTTCATATTTAGCCCCTGCATGTTTTGGCTAATGGTAATCAGTCTCATGACCTTTTTGATAAACAAGACCATGTGCGACAATTTTAACTTCTGTTACTGTGTGTCATAGCAGCATCTATCCAGCAATGCATTTTGGGTCTGCTCCAAGCCTAAAAATGCATGCATCCTGAATGGCATAGCTATGGGTGCAAGCGAAAGAGAGAACAGGCCAAAGGTAAATAAAACTGTATCCCCATTATACACTGTATAAAGAAGTGAACTGAGTGTGACGTCACTCTTAGTGTTCGGCTCCAGTCAAATGAAGCTCATCGAGGCTAGAGCCGTTATAGCGGTGAATTTGGAGCCAAGTTGCATATTAGAAAATCCGATTGCGAGTATCATAGCAACCAAAGAGCCAATCCGGAGCGAGGCTGTTGAAGGTAACGCTCCTTCCCGCCCACAATGCTGGTTTAGCACAGAGCGGCCGCTTAGCAACGCTGTCAATCAAACCTGTTGTTAACGCTAGCAGGAGTGACCTTGGGGAAAGAAAGTTCCTGATTTGTCTGTTATTAATGTTTATATCTTGATTTAATGATACAATACCGAAATAAAAACACCAGGATCATCAGAGTGGGTTAATACGACTGCACCATATATTAACATTTTCATATTTATGGCACCATCACATTCAATTTTTACTTCTTTCTACATTTTAGATACATACAGAACACTTAAAATATATGGAATTATGTAGTAAACAAGTCAAGTTAAATAAGTATTACTACTAACTGCTAAATATTTTTCAACAAAGCAAAGGATGACTACTTTGAGGATTTGAATATATATATAAAAAACAAAAATTAGAGTAATGTTGCTTCTTTGCTACATAATTCCTTGTCTTACTTCATATACTTGATGTCTTCTGTGTATATAAAACGTAGTAAAAATAAAGAAAAGGAACAATGAATGAGATGGCGTGTTCAAACTTTCGACTAAGTGAGAACTGATGACTTTGCCCACGTACTTCCACACTGTGCTCAAGTATATCCCCGTTTGGTTTATTGGATTTACAACGACACAGATACGAGGGGCTTGGAGTAATTAGAGGCTGTTTTCCCCATTTCCTTTTCATTCTTGGCTCCTGCCTGGTTATCAAACAACAAAGAGGCTGCTGTTCTACTAAAGAGGGCAACTCAAAGGGCTCTCCTGATCGGGCAGCACCAGGCACAGACTCCCCCTCAAAATTAACTCCACAAATAAAATACTTAAAAATCATACTACAGTTATTCACTCTGCCTCCTAATGTGCACGGTTTAGTCTATTATTTTTGGCATATGTTTTACTTCTTCCTGTAACATTTCTTCGTTTTATATATTCATTATATTTATTCAGGTTTTGGACTGACACAAATTGACTTGCAAATGTTGTGGCTGGGTTCATTTGCTTTTCATAATCCAACCCAAAATGAACAAAACTGCTCTTACATACATACTGTAAATACGTAACTGACATCTTTGGCTTTTGAATGAAATTATTACCAAAAAAGTGGTGGAAGAAGTAGTCAGTTTTGTTACTTAAGTAAAAGTACAGATACTGGAGCCAAAAAATACACAAGTAAAAGCATCACATGAAAAAAAAAATCTGCTTAAGTATGAAAGTACCTGATCGAAAATGTACTTAAAGTGTGAAAAGTAAAAGTATTTCACGCAGATTTTGAGATTTATAACACAGCTTCAAATGTAGTGATCCTGATAAAAATTTGTGCTAAATTTGGTTCAACTAAAACAACTGAAACTTTTTTTTTTCTAGTCGTTTTTATTTGTATATTTTTGTTTGCTCAAATTATGAACGTGTTAAACGCCTCATAAAAAAATACTTTTACTTTTCAGTCCTGTTCAAAAATGTAGTGGAGTAGAAAGTACAGATACCTACTCTCAAATGTAGTGAAGTAAAAAGTACTACAAACTACTACTTTTACCTTAACGTTCCACTACTATTTGCGAGTACATTCATGCTCTTATGAGGCCAAGTGAATCTTATGTTATGATCATGAATCACAGATAATAGGTTTGGTCTTTTATATCAAGAATAACAGGGTTTCTATCATTTTATTAGTTCCGAGAAGCAAAAAACTTTCAAAATGTTACGTTTGTTTGTCTATGTCGCACAAATCTCACTTTCATGGGTTAACGCCCTGCTATATTTCAAAAACAGCCATTTTCTTTTCAGTTTATTCAACCTATATTTACCTAAGAGACAGCGCCACAGTTCAGTCACAATAACATCAACGCACTCAGATAATCACAATAATTTGTTATCTAAAAACAGTCACAAATCATAGATCCCATTTCTAGATCTTCAGTATTGATTTCAACTGTTTCAGGACTTTTTGAAAATAATTATAGGTTGAAAGGTGCAGAATATTGACATATTAACACAATCTTGAGTCAATCTCATACCAAAGTTCATCTGAAACAGCGTAAAAATCAAATGTTCTCATCTTTGTTCTGGTGAAGTTGAAATCTACTGAAAGCAAACCTGTGACGACACATTTCTTCCATCAGCTGAGGTTCGGACTCGTGTTACTCTTGGCTTACACCGGGCTGCATAGTTACTTAAGCCCGAGCCATCATAGTCCAAACCCAGTCACAAAGAGCCAAGACCAAGAATTTACTTTGTGCATTCAGCATATTAACATGTTAAAAAGGGCCAAACTGGTCTAAACTGCACAACAGATCTGATTAGACAATTACAAATAAACGACAAGACCTTTATTTAGTTAAAGGAAAGGTTAAACAGTCTGAGAAAAGGCCTTTCTTCTGCGTAAATGTTTTAAAAAATGTCATAAAAGTACAGATAGAGGTAAAAGTAAAAGTATCACATGAAAAAAAACTAGGTACTTACACACTTTTACTTAAGAGTATGTGTTAAGTGTTAAATGTAGTGATAGTGACTAAGAATTATATATATTTAGGTCAACAGCAGCAATACGAATCAGTTTCTTAATTTTTCTTATGATTTTTGTGTATTTATTTGTGTTTTCTCAAAGCTGAACCTTGAACTCAAAAACTTTGGTCAGGATGTTTCCACGAACATGGTAAAAATAACCGCTCAAATCATATGAAAAGAACTTTTTGCTTTTCATTACAGTTCAAAAATGTAGTGAAGTAGGAAGTACAGATACCTGCTCTCAAATATAGACAAGTAGAAGTAAAACGTATTCACTGTAAAATTTACTTCAGTACAGATGCCTAAAAATTCTGCTCAAGTACTGTGTCACCTTCCACCATTGGATAGAGGTTTTCCACTTTAGAACACAGCGCCACTTCCTGAATTTTGTACTTTTCTTCAACTGACAAACTGTCACTTAACTGATGTGAAACTATGATAAATATTTCCCACCGGCACTATCCCAGAAAACCAAGTGATCATAAAAAAAACATGTAAATCAAATGTCACATGGACTCTAACATGAATACGCAAATGAAGTGGTGGCGTAGGATTTATTATGATGACCCAAAAGGGAAAAGGATCATAGCTCAGTTCAAATGCGGACACACAGACTCCAAATGTGCTGAGTAGCTCGTAAAGTGCTCCGTACGAGACAGGAAGCAGAGGCCTAGATGACAACCACTGCAGCTAAACACCTCAATGCTCAGTACCGGAGTACATTTGAGCCGAGAATCAATATATTTGAAGTGTTTTTTTTTTCTTGCATTCTACCTCATATTCCTTGCTCTGTCAGTTAATGTCAGTCATGATGCGTTTGGTAAGAGCGGGGTTTTGTAATGATGTTTGAAGCAGGGAGTGACTTTAGTCCAATAAACCCCCTCCCCACAGAGACAAAACACAGAGCAGAGACACTACTTGCGCAATAACATTCTACACACACAGACCATTCCTGCTGTATCCCGAAACCGGCTTGGGACAAACGAATCGTACTCTCTCAAGACGAACTGATCCGTCCTTTACCCCCCTCCCCTGCCCTAGAGGTTACTTTACAACCCAGTCTGACCTGCTTACTTACAGCCAACAAGTTCACCTAAATACCTTTTGAAGAATATGTCTTAACACTTTAAGCCAGTATATGGACTATAGTCACTTTGTCAGCTAAACTAACGCAGATTTTCATTTCGTTCATGGATTATCACTTACAGATGTTTTGAATTGTGCTTCTTGATGTGAATTTTAACTATTTAACCCTCTCTTATTATTGCAAATGAAGACAAAAGTACAAGTACCAACGCATGTAAGCTTAGATCTGTCACGACAACACATTTTGAAGTGTGATATTTTGCTGAACTAAACAGACGATAAATAAAAATACTGAAATCAAACTAAAAAAATATTCTAAATGGACAATATTATTAAAAAAACATGAGCTGTAATAAATGTATAGCAGAAAGCAGCACCAAAGTAGTTAGTTTGTGTCTCTAATGAGTCATATAAACATCATAATTCAATCTCCTACAGTTCAAATCTGATTGTAGTACAAAAAAATAAGAACAAATCCTCTACTGGTACAAAGAAAAAGTCCACACGATAAACATTGACCCCTAGAAATGATTGTTCCATCTAACAAACTGGTATATTGAATGATTAATCGATATAGCACCCTTTTTATTGTGATAGGATGACTACGCCACATTATTAGAAACTCTCCTTGAAAAGCAACCCTCAATGGACTCCGCAGCTTTCCTTTGTTGCAATAATCCCCATGAGGTTTTTGAATATTTCTTCAGCTTAAAAGGGGGTGAAAGTTCAAGAGACTGGCTAATGTTGAATGGCCAGGTCACAGATCTTTGTATGATTCCAACCCATAATGTTAAAATAGACCTATAACATAATGAGACCGGATTGTTCAGGGTAAGATGGACAACTTTGTAAAAGCTAGGCCTATTTAGATAAACATTCATTTTGGACTGCTGCTGGTAGTTATAGTGAAAGTTAAATTGTTATGCCAGTCTGGGGTTACCATGGCAATGCTCAGAGGATGGCGCGCGTAATTTCTCCAAACTAATCGCATGTCAAAGTTTTTTTTAAATATCTGTTCAGCAAGAAAAGGTCTTACTCAACTCAGTGTACGCCTAATATTTATCTCCTTTAGGCTACTGACTCATAATCAGCCCCATTATCATTTTATCGAACCATAACAGGTTTTCTTATCTGTGTTTAAATATTTCTCTGGTGCGTGAAGGCGTCTCCAAATGCTCCTTAATGCCCAAACCAACTTACACTTTTGTTTTTCACTTTCACGCGTACATTTTTCTTTTTTTCCCTCTTGTTTTACCTCTCTGAGCTCCTTCTCCAGCTGCACCGCTCTCTGCACGATGGGTCCACGGACAGCGTACTCGACTTTCTTCACGTTTGGGTTCATGGTTTCCAGAGTCAACACTTTACCTTTGGGCAAGACCCCGTTTACCGCGTGCTGCTGGGACATTTTTGCTGCTTTCACTTCGCCTTGTCACAGAGAAGAAAGGTCTATGTGAAACAAAAAGTGGAGATGTAACTTTACGCGCGGATAGAGGGACAGATGAAAACACGGGTGCTGCAGATCAGTTCTTACCCGGGGAGAGACAGAGCTGCTGTGTGTTGTCTGAGTCGCGTGTTGCCTTCCTCCACAGCTGCACTGAGCTCTGACTGATACTTGATATTCTACTTCTTCATATTCTCACCCGCGCCACGCCTTCGCCCGCTTCTAAAGTCGATTGGCTGAACTTTCACAAGTCTTTACGCAAGAGGCAAAGTAGTAACCACGCTTCGTTTTGAGGCGCCCAGCTCCTTTCCACCATGGCCCAGTGTAGCTGTCGTGTAGATGGGAGAGCAAACTTTACATGTTCACGGAAGAAAGAGGGCAGCTGAAGTTTTCTCATCGTGTAGCCAAACCCAAAGGTGCGGCACAAGTTACCAGATGTTCAGACCTGATTTTGCTGCTTTCAGTGGCTTTTACGCATTCCATTAAGTGTTTATTAGTGGAGGTGAAAGCAAACGACAGGCATATGGATTTGCACAGAACAAGCAGCGTAGACCAGGCGTTTGCGCATAACATCCCCCAACGGCAATGCCAAAGGTTAATATATTGTTGAATCTCCGACAGAAGTGTTGTACATCCTTTTAAAAATCAGATTGATAATGACAGCGTGGAACGTTACGTCCAAGAAGCTGCACGCTACTTTTTGAAAAGCGTAATTAGCATATCTTTTGTTTGGTCAGCTTGCACGAGTTTGTTAGGGGAGAGCAGTGTGAGGTTGGAAAACAACCCAGATGTCTTGGAGTTACTTTGGAAAGACATTTGATATCCCAAACTAAAAGGATCCAGACCGGAGCATGTGACAGCCCCCTGCATGTGACTGTAACATAGTTAGGCAGTCAGAAGACAGTTTGTCCCATTAGACTAGTGCCCTATTAATAAGCACTGGGCATGCGTCACAGTTACATCACATAACAATATGTAGGTTCAGGGCTTTGTTTTTAAGATATCTCAAATACCAACTTTGGGGGCTTCCCACAATGCCAATAAAGCCAGAGGTCTGCTATTTTTAGCATAGATTAGACTTCATATGCACACACTTGCATGTACCAGGCTGTCATGGGCTTGGAGGAAAGGCCATCATGGCTGAGGATTGAGAAATTACCCGTAAATTGTTATGTCACATTATCTACACAGCATTTTACTGCAGAAGTGCTGTAACATTATGACATGGCCAAACCTATGTGTTGAAACTGTACTGACTGTTGTGCTGATGTGTTCAGTGAATGTGTGAGGTGTGTCCTGCAGCATTGTGACCCTAGGGCACATTTCCCTTTCAGGACCATAAATAACTGTGGTATATAATCCTAGGCTACACCACCAGGTGACAGAGTGCTCAATGAAAGATGTAAACTGATGTAACCTTTTCAAAACAAGAGCAAACATGTCATGACCATCACTGCATTACACATTTGGACTTGTTAAAACAATATGCAACTGCACAATTGTACCACAAGGGGGAGACATTCAACACGACACAGTTATACTCAGAAAACAAAAAACTTTTATCTTAAATAATTCTCATAATCTGGATTCCGTAAAAATAGTAATCAAATGCATCAGAGAGTATACAGAGTCCAGGCATGGTGGAGAGTGTCATCCCACTGCTCATATGGGACATAGTGCAAGAATCGCAGAACAGTATTTCACAAAAGGCACTAACCTTTGATAAACCTAATTTGTTTTCTCAGGCAAACATGAGAGTAGCTAAACTATAACAGTTACAAAGCCTGCACAAACTCCTCTTTTAAATATTGCATCCTATAGGCATCTTGTATCGTCCTTTGTGATGTAAAAATATCTCTGAAAAACAAAAATATTAGAACTAAGTAGAACTGTTTATGGGCTGAGAAATCGAGCCACGTTTTTTGTAAACAATTCATCACATTGTTTTGCTGACATGTTGCAAAAATGAAATGCAGACAATTTGAACCATTACATAAACAAAATCAGGTATATCATATCAAGCTAATTTACAGTCAAACATTTTTGCGCATTAAATAGAACCTTAGTCATTATTTTTATATAAATAAGTCACATAAATCAGTCAGGAAAATAAATAACTTTGAGAACTGTATCAATTAATAACCTGGAACTAACGCATGTGAGAATGTTTTTATTAAATACTGGAGCATGTCAAAAAAGTGTAATCGACTTATATTTAACCCACATATCTTCATTTTTATAAGACTGAACGTGTATGTAGGGACCACTTTGATTTCAAATTACTATATTGAAACACATGGCATATTTTTTTTTGTTAAGTTGATGAATTGAAGTGAATGTGTATAGTTTTAGTGAAATATTATGTAGATCCCACCTTAACTTGGCATGTGGCTATCAATATCAATGCCACTTTGGAACATACTAGACCAGCCCGAAAATACACATGTTTCAGTCTACATGAGTCCACAGCACGGCTCCTTGTTCTTAGACTGTTCCTCTTCAGGGGCACGTAGTTTAAGTAGAGGGGGGTCTCCACTGGAAGGAGTAAAGTACACTGGATTTGAGGGGGCTACCTGATCGATGGTAGCTGGCTCCGGATTCTCTTCTTGGGGTTGCTGAGTTGACCCTTCCCCTGGTTGCGTTGTGGGCTGTTCTTCCTGTGGAGCGGGTAGAGGGGGCTGAGGCGCAGGGTACTTGGCGAGCTTGGCCGCTGCTCTTTGGCGTTTGAGGTCGGCTAACGTGTGGTGCGACCTCTCTCGGCTGATATTGTCCACCCCCTCGCCGTCTGCGGCTCCTCCGTCTGATTCAGGGGGGGCGCTGAGCTGGTAAGAGGCGCTGCGGTCCATAAGTCCTCCCCCGGTCCACAGCTCTCCGGGCACAGAGGAGGCCAAAGAAACTGAAGTCTCTCCATTCTCTTGTCCAGCTATGATCTTTC
Source organism: Periophthalmus magnuspinnatus (assembly GCF_009829125.3). Lineage (NCBI taxonomy): Eukaryota > Metazoa > Chordata > Actinopteri > Gobiiformes > Gobiidae > Periophthalmus > Periophthalmus magnuspinnatus. Next base: position 18,710,345 of record NC_047145.1, on the reverse strand, counting down.
TGTCTGCAGCCTCCAGTTCCTCCAAACGTGAGGTGGCTCCACAGGCCATCTGAAAACACACAATACACAATATTTATATTATTTGATACAATACACATTTTGTTTAGAGATTAGCCACAAGCTAAGTAAAAAATGATGGGTAGACCAAGAAAAATAAACAGTTTTCTTAATATCTTTGATGCAACATTTTCCTAGTTGAGTTGTTAAGATTATACCAATTTATTCAAGGGTTTCAGCTTCTTCTTACAGACAACATTATGGGCACTTTTTACCATTCAAAAAGATAGGATAATATGTTGTTCATTCCTTTGGCAACGCTCCTAATGTTTTCTTCATTTGGAATCCCACATAAGATTTCTAAATTATAGTAAAATCTGTCAACTGGACAAAAAGTTGTAAGAGTGAAGACGTTTTGCTGCTCACCCAAGCCACTTCTTCAGTTCTGATCAGATTACTGGTAGACACTGCCTTATATCTGTCTGAAGGGAGGAGCCAACTACATTGAAACTAACACACCTATTGTTGTGTATCTCTGTAAAATACAAATTGTTTATTCATGGACTTCTGTCAAATCACTTTTTTTCCTGTTTGTCCCTCCCCCGACAGGCTTCTGTCAGCTCTTACCATTGAGTGCAGGTGCAGCTCGTTGTCTGTCTGTCTGTCCTCGTCATCATCTTGTGGCTCGAGCTGTCGGCCGCGGTCCTGCCACACCATGGCTTCTTTGTGGTGCTCACGTCGATACAGACTTGAGCGCTCATTCACACTCACTCGGCGCACTACTTTTCTATAAACACAGGGAATAAACAGGCAAACTGTGAGTACGAATCCATTAGTTATGAATGTCATGTTTTTATGTTTTTGATTCCCGGAGCGCTCACCCCCTGCTCCCAGTGCTGGAGGCCTTCCTCTGCAGAGTGCCCTTCTGTCTGTCCTGGCTCTTCATAATGGCATCATGTTTGTGTTTGAGGTCCATGAGTTTGGCCCGGACCTCCTCGTCCATACACACGTCTGAAACAAACATTTTTATTTTCCCAGGATATACTTAGGACATATACTTCTACATAATGTGGTAGTGGAAATGAGTCTGAAACATATTTAATTGCCTAGGACAGGTGTTCATGGTTTTCTAATTATTACTTGGTTGAAAGAAAATTCATCTTTTTAACTTGCTAAAAGAAAAATTCAAATCTCTCAACTGCACAATTTGTTTTTCTTTTACAATGGATCATACAGAGATTACACAGATCTTTTTAACTTACAAAAATATAGGAAGCAACAGTTCTTAAAAAAAAAAAAATCTACCTATGTCATCACCACCTAACAAAGCCAAAATACATCATTATGTTTAAGATTTCTTGTAAAGTCTTAAATGTTGTGTAATGTTTTAGTGAGTCACTTGCCATATGCACTTACAGCCAATTTTCAAACTTGAATTTACTACTCGTTTTACACAGCAAAGAAACTGTATTTAATTGCATTATGAATGTTATTTTTCTGTTTCATGGTTCTTGATGATAACTAACAAGAGCAGATGCCAAACAATACTGTCATGTATACCTGAACAGACACTTACCCAGAGGCGTTTCATCCAGAGCAGACTTGGTATTCAAATCAGCCCCATTTCCAACTAGTAACTCCACCATTTGGATCTAGAAACCAGTTCACACATTAATATACAAGCGTAAAACTAGAAAGAAGTGGTGATGATATTGTTGTGCAGCACTGACTTGTCCCCAGCAGGAGGCAGCATGTAGCGGCGTCCATCCATCAGTGTCCTTTGCTTCAAGCTGCCCCTTTTGCTCCAGCAACAGCTCGGCCACAGACACATAACCGTTGGCAGCTGCTATGTGAAGCTGAAAAAAATATATTGGTTAATTTCATGTTTTTAAACCATCAGCTACATGTGAATATTACACAGTATTTCTCAATCTCTTACCAGTGTCGTTCCATTTTCATCCTGGGCATTTAAATCTGCTCCATTTTTAATCATGTTTTTAAGATCAGCCAACATGGTCTTTTCTTTAGCCCCTCTGCATTCATCAATACGGTCCTGAGTAATACCTGTAAGACACAAGTAGATTCACAACTGTGCACTAATAGTATTCACCTTATTCTGGAAATTGCTGTTGGAGCTGCCAGTGTCATTCAGGTTGTATTATTTTGCATGAGGCTGCCGATCTGGACAGCAAATGAGTTCTATAGGGACTACAGAGCTGTTTTAATGCCTCACACAAAAGATACAAGTCCATATAAACACAATTTAAAAACAGGTGCAGGACAGGTGTGTGCATAAAATGTGTTACTAGATTATTAAATTGCGATTGTGTCACCAAAGTATCCAGTTTTGCGTTTCCTTGGAGTGTATTCCATTTTTGTAAAGCAAAACAGCTAAAAGCCTCTTTCCCGTCTCAGTTTTGGTGCGGCCTGTCCTTAGCCTTATGCAGTCTTGTAGGTCACATGAACATTGAACAGTTTGCACATATCAACCTACTTTATATTATATTTTAGTGGCAAGACTTTTCCCAAATTCTCCATTGAAATGAATGGGATTCCTGCTTAACCAGAAGTGCCACCACAAAGAAAGTGCAATTTAGTCACATTTATGGTCAAATTGGGTGGGGTTGAATAAGGTCAGTAGAAATAAAAAAAAAAATCTGCATTAAAAACTATATAATATAAATCTGTTGCTAAAGTATAGGCAGTTTACTAACCCTGCTCAGCCATAGCCATCTCCAGCAGCTCCAGTGTGGCTTCGTCTTCACAGAGGTCATAGGGCATGTTCCCATCTGCGTTCACAGCCAAAAGGTCCGCTCCACTACACACAGAGAACACGTGCTGTTGTTTAAGTAATACTGATATGTACCATCACATTTGTAACATTAGCAAAGTACAGTGGTGGAAGAAGTACTCAATTTTGTTACTTAAGTAAAAGTACAGATACGTAAAGGTGTTAAAGTACCAGTTTAAAAATGTACTTAAAGAGTAAAAAGTAAGTGTTTTGCGCAGGTTTTTAGATTTAATTCATTTTCAAATGTAGCAGTTTTGATAAGTATTTGTGCTGAATTTTGTTCAACAGAAACATACTGAATCTATTGTTTTTTCTGACCGTTTTTATTTGCATATTTTTGTTTACTCAAATTATGAATGTTAAAAATATACCCCTCTGCCTTTTCAGCAGGTCTCAAACAATAATAAAACATACTTTCTTTTCCACTACATTTTTAAACTGGGTTGAAAAGTTAAAGTATAGATACTTGCTCTCAATTGTAGTGAAGTAAAAGTAAAAATTATCCAGTGTAAAATTGACTTAAGTAAAGTATAGATACCTAAAATGTATAGTTTAGTACTTTTATTTATTTACATTCCACCAATGGCAAAGCTTTGTGATTATAGTCAAAAAAGCAATGAAAAAGTCTGAAACTCACGCCTGAATGAGGATCTGCACCAGCCCCGTGTGACCGCAGGTGGCAGCAGCGTGCAGCGGGGTCCACAGCTCACTGTCACAGGCGTTTACACAGGCGCCGGCGTCCAACAGGCACTGCACTACCTCCACAAAGTCATCTATGCAGCACTGTCACGAGAGATAAGGGATTCACAGTAATATTAGGAAGTACAGAAGAACATTTCTCACAGTGGGTACATTTTGTGGCTAGAGTAATCAGATAATACAATAATTAGATTGGAATTTTGGTGTGTGTTTACATGCACCGGCAAAATGTGGTCAACATTTTTTATTTGAAAGGAAAAAAGTACAATTAGTTTAAAATAATACGATAAATACATATAAATCTTTCAATTGTTCACATGTTCTCTTTAGGTTTTGTTTGCCACATTATTTTGTTTACACCTGTGCAGACTTTCACATGGAAAACTGTGGACAATCAGAAGTCAAATTACCCATATCTGATGTACTGGAATAACTCCAGTAATCAGATTATGGTCATATTTTTGGAGGGCATGTAAACAATGACTTTCCATTCCCTTCAGTTACAGCGGAGATAACTGGCGCCCATTACTTTGGTAAACATAAGCGCTGCACTCCTCTCAAGTACAGTTGATATTTACAGATTAAACAGTCTGGTGTGGGTTGCATTTAAAGACTATTACCCGGAGAAGAAGCTCACCTGGTGTAAGGCAGTAAGTCCATCCTCATTGAATAGATCTGGGCTGACACCTTTATTAAGCAGCTCCCTCACTATAACAAGAACACAATATTATTAGAAATAGGGTGTGGAATAGTCTTGACAAATTCACTTTATCTAATGCTTTTTCTATAAATACTCCCATAGCTTTTTAGTGAAATTTTAAGTTTTAAAAGCCCTTCTGGGGACTGGTGTTGCAAATTAGCTTAGACTATAAACACTATGATACCTGCATCAGATTACTGAATTGTTAATCTGTGTTTGTTGTATGTGTCCTTATTCAAATAAACAGTTACTACTAAAATACTGAAAAGCACAAAATTATAACAAATACTACAACAGGTTCTGTGCATAGCAATACTGTATCGTGGTGTGTGCACAAGGGCTAGCTTCACAATGAACTTACAATCGCTTTTATGATAAGCCTTGATCCAGTGGACAAAAAGCTATTGAAAACCAAGAGACTAGCCTATTATAGCTATCATGTGACCTATTCAGAGTAAATTACCCATGAATCACTCCTTTTAAAGCAGGTCCGCATCAGCAAGAACAGGGTTTTACTGGAGATTTTACAAAACGCTCCATCATGTTTGGTATTGCAGGCAGGGGTGATATGATAAAGTGTATTAAGATTTCCTTACATAAGGTTGGGTAAGAGTTTGATTGGATTATGTTGAACACTTGGATTTAATTAGATCTTAACTACAATGTAACCTATGCATCTGTGGTAGAGAACAGAGCTGCATTAAAGTGCCTATAATATGCTATTTTCTGATCTACGTTATAATGTTGTTTCCTAATTACAAAACTTCATACACCTTCACTAGAATCATTCAACCCAGAAATTCCCTCTTTCTGGTGATCCAATGGCAAAAAGTAGCTAAGAACTGGACAACATAAAGTGGAACAGAGCATTTTGTGCTTTGGACATACAGACAGACTAATAATAAAGGATTACTCAAATGTGTGTGAATGAAACAAAACAACTCCAGGTTTGTTTCTGAGGAGGTAACAACATTATAACAGCTATAGTCAAGAGTTGGTTTTGGGTAATATAGGACCTTTAAACAATCGTAGGCCTGTCAGGATAACACATTTTGAAGATTTTGAAGCGCTATACTGTTAAAGAAAATATAACAAATTTATGCCACTGACACAATAACCAAAGAGCAGATTTATACCACAAAAAATATTCTAAATATACAATATTGTTAAAATGCAATTCATAAACAGCAGACTCAAACACTTAATTAGTTATTTTGTCATTATAATGATTCACAGAAGTTATTTATTCAACCCTTTACAGTTCAAATCCAATCGCAGAACAGAAAAATAACAAAAGGTTCCGCACGAGTCCGAAGAAAAAGTACCACACTAACTACTGAGCCCCAAAAATGATTGTTCCATCTATCATGTCTTGAATGATAAGTCGATATAGCAGTGTTTGTGACAGGCCTAGCTGATGGGCACTGGCTCAGACTAAAATGTTGTATTGGCACCACATCACTCATACCTAATAGGTTGTGTTCACATCATCAGACAATTCTTGTATTGTTTAAATGGAGCTGAGGGACGGGTCAGACTTCTATGATGGCATTTGCACTCTGAATACATATGTGATGACCTGGTTTATGGTTAATAACTCTATAATTACTGGGACTATTCATATGAAACAAAAAAGTTCAACATATGCTCTGTCAGCGTTTATAAACAAATTAAAAGTTTAAAATTTTTGAAAGTTAATTATTTTTTCCACTATGGTTCAATATATTGGAATTCTGACCACAAGTATCATAGCAACCAAACGGCTAATCCAGAGCGAGACTGTTGAAGGTCACGCCCCTTCCTGCCCACACCACTGGTTTAGCAGGAAACAGCAACATGTTTGATTGCCAAGCGCCTAACGGTAGCGGGAGTGACCTCAGGGAAAGGAGTTGCCTGATTTGTCTGTTATTAATGTTCATAACCTGATTTACAGACATAATAGTGAAATAAATAAATAAATAAATACATACCAGGATCACGTAGAGCAGGTTAACAGAAACATTATAAAACCTAAATGACAACCTTGACAGAGAGAGGGGTGACACTTTTACAATAAAAAGTGAATTGAAGCAGAGAGTTGATGGAGCTGGAAGCACACCCTTGCTCACTCCCTATTTGGAACGCGGCTAGCAGGTTCGCTATGTCCATTTGAATATACAGTCCATGACGTGAACACAATCTACTGGATTTAATTGACACGTAAATATAATGTATTGTTCCCAAACTTTTATTATTATTACCTTCTGGTACGTCATTTCGTGCGGCTGCGTCCAGCAGAGTGACCGAGTGGGGAAAGGTCACTTTGATGGTCCGTGTCTTCTTCTTATCGGCTTTGGCCCTTGACCCCCTCACAGCGTCCTTCTCCATCTGAGCCCAGGCTTTGAGCTGCTGTGCTCTTCGCTTCTGCGCATGTTTCAGACGCTCAGTGGCACTGAGGCGGCCGATGGTGGCCATCTCTGCCACCAGTTCACTGTGATCCGCCGCCATTGCCACCCCAAATAAGATAACTAAAAAGTTTTATATTAGTGGCGAATTATCGTCCAAATCGAAAGGTATCCAGTTCCTGAAATGTGCCCTAGAGTCCAATAACCAGGACAAACAATCCTTAATAATTCCCAGAAAAATGTGTAAAGGAAGTTTCAAAAATGTCCAAAATATAATTCATGTGATGTAATTTGTATGTCCCATTTTCAAGCATTTATCTTTCCAATAGGAATATACTGGAGGAGGAGGGCTCAACGTTAACCACAGGTGCAGTGGTTTGAAACAGTCTCTCAGCCCTCCCATCCATTTCAAACATGGGTTAAGAGACCACAGTCCAGAGAGAGGCAGCATAGGTGTGACTATCCACAGCTCCGGGGTCCCATCTCCGCTCTTAGGGTGTATTTAGGGTCACATGATCCAGGGAAAACACACCACCACAATGTATTCTCAATATGGGTAATGATGGAAACATATTTTTAAATGTTTGACAAATTCATTGGGAAAACCCCAAAATGCACTGTTCAAATATCTGCTGACTGCAACTTCTTCACTTCAGTGCACTTCAATGCAGGTTGGATTGTCTTGTATGGATCTCCTTAATCTTCTGTCTGAATCTGTAAGCAGAACGGGAGAGGGACATATGTAAATTCAAAGTGCAATGTTACTGCATTATGCACACACGATGCTCTGCTCCTGTTATCTTTAACCCTAGCGCTCCCTCCTCGCTCCCTCCTCTCTCCCTCCTCTTCCAAAGAAATCCGAGATGCAACCAAGCTTTTCATTAATGATTGACACACTGTAGCACCACACACACTTGGAAGTAGCTAGCAAAGACAAGAATACACAAAAGTAGGATTGTAGATGTACATTGTAGCGTTAAACTAGTTCGCTAAAGCTCGCAGCATCGATCTTGTTACCTTTCGTTAACTTCCCAGGTAAATTTGGAGGCACTCACACCCGATTCTTTCCAGGGTACTCATTTATAATTTAGGGCCAGGCCAGCGAGCGTGCAGAGGAAGGTCAACTAGAGGCACTCACCGAAATAGCAAGAGGCTGACAAGACTGGAGTCACAAAAGCATGGCCGCATTAAAACGCCAGACCACCACAGCCAGGTAGTCTATACATACAAATAATAATAAAACAATACTTAAATCGGTATACAACTGTACTATAAAGTTTGTATTTTTATGATGCTTGACCTTTCAACCTGATGAATGCAACAATGTCAGGATTTCCTCAGACTTTGCCACTTCCGCCATAGACTAATAGGCTCTCAGTTAAGAAGGTTTATCAATCCAAATATCACTATGGAGTAAGAATGCACTTGTACCACAAAGTAGTTCTATTCTTAAAATTACAAGTCCAAAAACGTTAATGGGGAGAACAAGTCAGCCTGATCCAAATCATTTTGTATTTCACATCCAAAATAGGGTGAAAAATCCACTTAAAAAGAATACAATATTTAACTGCATGATTGTTGTAGTTGTATGAAGAGCTTATTCTGTAGTATTCTTATTATGATGAATGGTGCTTTTCTACCTTCAAGACACTCAAAGCGCTTTACACCAAGTAACCACTCACCCATTTCACACTCCGCAGACACTATGAGAGACATGTTGAGTGTCTTGCCCAAGGCCACAACAACAAATTAACCTGAGGGAGCTGGGATTCGAACCACCAACCTTCATGCTATTGTTGTCCGATCATGACAATGAGCCTGTTATAGTTGGAGTACAGTAGCTACATTTAACCTTTATAATAGTTACCATGTATGAGTACAACCGTAATGAACAGAAGGAAATGTTGATAAAATTATTTAGGATTCTAGATTCTAACCTTGCCCAGCACGATGAATTTTTGCAATATTTATGAATTCCCAAACTCACGAGAATCCATCTTGGCACGGGCCCGCTGTAAGGTTAATCAGTGGACCAATCACAGAACAGCATGGAGGTTTGTGCAGAAGCCAAAGGCAAAGTGCCCAAGAACGAAAACAAACATGGCGACACTGAAAGATGCACTTCAACCTATTTTAGCGTCAATATGGACTATTTGTGAAAAACATGCAGAAGGTAAGAGCTTCATGCATTTGTGGAAAGATGTCTGTGTTTTTCTCTCACCTGCATGTAACTAAAGTTTGATATTTCGGTTTGTTCCGCTGTTGTGAGAGTCATCCCAGAAAGAAAATGTGTAGGACTCAATTCAGAGTGCTACACATATCAATCTGGCTTGAGGTTCGTAAGACTCTGGTGAAGTGTAAGAATATTTATTGTTGTACAGACAGATCCTCACACACTGGTTATGTGCTAAATGTGGTCTCTGCGGCGGGATTTTATAGGCAGTGTTGACCAGTGCCACAAATCTGAGGTAAAGCCAATTAGTGCACAGTATCAGGGGAAAAGACACGATGGTGTTTACTCCAGTTCAACAGGTAAACAAACAGCTAAAAGTGTCAAGGCCCCATGAGGGCAATCCTCTGAACGATTCACAGAATAGTCATCAATAGGATCCACAGACCTGAAACTGAAAGAAATACAAATGTCTCAAGTTCTAATAATTACCATCATCAGCTTTAAGGGACAAGCACCAAACATACTGTAATGTCAAGAATTAACGATATCCAAATGACACGATGTGATATTTATTGTGATATTTTGGAGAGGCTAACAGAATTGTTGCTGGGATTATGACAGTAAGAATTTGTACCAAGGTCTTGTCAAGGTATTTCAAAAACAAAAAGTAGCCCAAGAATTAAGATATAAAATAAATGTCTTTGTGTTGTCTGTAGTTCTGTGTTTAGATTTGCTACAATAAAACAATGCATTTAAGCAGCTTATAAACTGTTAGGAGGAGCTTATAATTATATATATTGTGACAGCCCATGATATTATTGTGAGACTTTTGACAATACAATATCACAATATTTTGGTTATTGTTACATACTGTAAAGTATTGCTGCAGGATAAATTGCAATAGAATCAAAACTACAATTTGAGGTGTTGCCAATTCCCAAATCTCAAAGACTGCGATTCCTTAAGTTACATATCTTCTGCAAATAACAAGATAACACATTTGATACCTGCCACCTTTTTGTAGTTTAAACCTAAACTCTTCTGAAATATAACAGAAATATGAAAGGCTAAACTAATACAAAATTCTGTCTACTCTCTACTCTTAATAATCCTGGGCATGTTTAACTAGTGCACTCAGAATAAAATAACTATATAAAAACATACATTTCAAATCTAAATCACAAATGTAATGTTTGTCAGAATAAAAATGTGATTTCAAAATGATTCAGCTGAATTGTAAAGTAATTCAAACACTGAAGGAAACAATAAACTGCACTGCGATCTTGTTTATGTCGACATTTTTCTGTTTGTGTTTCTCATGCAAAGTTTATTCTCTGGTTAGTTCTGTCTAGGGACAAAACAAATCTTCTACTACAAATAAAAATGTGGCTCTAATTCCGTAACAATGAACTATACCAACAAAATACCTAGAATCTTGTTGAAAGTGGTTTTAGATGTTGACATAAGTTTCTAATCTGTCCTCCCTCAAATACATAGTACACACATTAGAAAGTATCTTACAATGTACAATGTTTACAGACTTCTCCTCTGAGCTCATAGAGTCGGCTGCTACCTCCTCACGTACACTTCTCCACTGGGATGAATAGCCCACTATGAGCTGCACATAGTTTACAGTTTTATGCATTCATTGAGAGGGAGGGGTCTGAAAACCAAACAGACGCAAAGACTAAACATCTATTTTAAAACCAGGTGAAGTTCAACGACACATTAACTGGGGCTGAACTTAAAGGAAAGGAACTTTAAGTTGTTGTTACCTCTTCAAAAACACACCTGAAGTTGTGTTTGTTTCCTTCACACATGTTTGAGTAACTCTTTATTATTAGTTTGTCTACATCTCCAAAGCTCAAAATGCTCTGCTCCACCTTGTGATTTCCAGGGCTGAAATTATCCAAATGATTCTAATGAAGGTCAAAAAACTGAGGTACGGAGCTAAAAAAAACACAGTGGAGCCCATCCTGTATTTCCACATGACATCATAAGGTGGAACAGAGTTTTTCAGTTTGATATATGTTTGTGCATTAAAAATGTGTGAATGAAAACAAAACACAACTCCAGGTCTGTTTGTGATGAGGAAACAACATTAGAACACGTTGGCTCGAGCTGCTGAAAAAGTTTGTTCTCATACATCAGTTGTGCTCTGATATTAAGGCCATTATGGACATAAAGGTCCAATAAAAATATGTTATGTTATATATTTTATCAGTTACGACAGGGCTCATTACATAAAGCCCTTATCTGTCATGTTGTCGTGGTCATTTTGAGCGATTGTTGCTGACTCACTTCATCTGGACTTTTCAGCCTGATCCAGGCTCTGGTATGTGGAGCTGCTGCCAATGATTTGCCTGTGAACTATGCAAATACTTGTAACTCTGATTGAACAGAGGGAGGGGGAGGAGAGAAAGGGAGCGAGGCGGATGGAAAGAGCGAGACAGAGAAAGAGAGGAGGTCATTGTTTGTTTAAATGAGATGAGTTGATATTTTGAAAAATGGATCATCACAATTGTTAGGCAAAATTAGAATTTTGAGTATATAATATTAAAATGACATAAAAAAAACAGAATTCTCAAAACAACAGTAGAAAGTGATATTTCTGCCCCTTTGTAGTTAATTTTACTTTGTCAATATTGCCCAGCTCTAATAAGTCAAGTCATGTGAGAGGCTTTAAGCTGCTCTATGATCTCAGATAATCCCACAAATGCACAGAAGCAGCTATAAGAAAGTAAAGTGGACACTTTTAAAAATGTCTCCAAGGAGCCAAAATTCAAACCACAAGAAGTAGGACGGAACAAGCAATGCAGTTACGAATAAATTTGTGATTTAGGTTTTAATAATGTTCAAAGTTCACATTTTAAATGTGTCCAGAGAAGTAAAAAGACTGAAAGATGAACTGAAAAACTAATATAAGAATCACATTTCAGAACATGGAAATAGCAGAGTTAGCATTTTTTATGCATAATAAAACAGGATGCTTTGTTGTTTGTGAAAGACGTTATGGTATTTCTAAAATTGCCATTGCCATTTCCCAAACGCAGTCACGCAAACTGTTATTTTGATTCAATTGAGATTAATCTCTCAGCCTAAAAGGGCTCATATTATACCATTTTCTGATCTGTTATAATGCCACTTCCTCATCAAAAACATGCCTGGAGTTGTGTTATGTTTCATTGACACATGTTTAACAAACTAAACCTGCATATTTAGAGTGTGTTCTTTTCTCAAACAGAACAGGAAGTGCTCCACTGTGTTTTTAAACTCCGTGGAATTGCCAATCTCTACTGAACTAAAGGGTAAAAGGTAAATGTTAACTTGAAAGCTACCACTACATGACATCACAAGGTGGAACTGAGCATTTTGAGAAAAACACAACTCCAGGTATGTTTTTGAGGAGGTAACAACATTTTAACATGACTTAAAGCTCACAAGAGTCTTCTTTGTGTAATATCGGACCTTTAACAATGAGCCAAATGTCAATGAAAAATTATTATGTAAAACTATTACAACTTTCAATCAAAAGCAGCTCATAAGCTAAGGGACGTAAACACAGGAGACAGTATCACAACAAAATGCTGGGCTTTTTGCCAAACAGATCTGCTACAATTAGGCCTGTCACGAAAACTACTATATTGAGGTCAATACATGTTAGTGGGAACAATCATTTCTGGGGGTAAACATTTATCGTGGGGACTTTTTCAATTTCGTGGGGTTCAATAGATAACTTCTTTAACTCCTATATATAAACTGCAACTCCAGAGCAACCGATGGCCGATAAGCTTTGCCAATGTTTTGATTATTTTTCCCCAAAATCATGCCTTTTTAATTTACTACAAACTCCCCCAAAACCCTTTTTTTTTAACCACAAACTTATCATAAGAAAGTGGGGTTTTCACATTTTGTGCAGCTATCTATTCGTATTAACATGTTCATATAAACACTGTATTTTCATATAAACACTGTGTGTATTTTCTTTGCAGCAGATCGACCAGAACAAAATATCGTCCTGTGCTGGAAATTTAAGGCCGATAACAGACACAGTAAAAAGGCCAAATATCAGCCAGCTGATAAATCGCTAAAGTGATTCATTCTGTTATTTCTTTATTACAGTTCATGTTTTTTAACCATATACAGGATTTTGAGGATAATTATACAATATGTCCATAAAGTCTCTTTAGAATTTAAAAATGTTATTACAAAGGCAACTGATAAGAAATATTTATTACATTTGTTCTATTGTACAGCGGTGATAAAAGTTTTTAATCATATGTGCAATCAAATTGTTGGTCCATTTTTCTTCCACATGAGATCAATTAGTGCAGATAAGTGGACTTCTTTCTGTGGAGCTATGTTAAAGATATCGTGTATCGAACAAAGATATGGGACATTACTGAACTAAAGCAAAAGGTAACATGTGTTTGCCTCCACTGATGAGGCTGTGCTACACGAACATGGCAAGAAATCCAGGACCATCGTGATGTACTTTGTGCGACTAATGGTGCCCATATAGAGGTGTATTAAATAAGATAAAAACTAATAACTTTGGAAACCACTGAGTACAATAGAACAAGCCTGATTAAGATATCTTATCAATTGCCTTTGTATTTTATTTTATTTTTTTATTGTAAAGAGACTTTATGAACCCCCTGTACTTTGGAGTTATTGGGTCAGTGGCGTAAATTTGTTTCAATATTATCGTTTATTGTCTATACTTTCTATCGTGGCCTAACCACAATAGTAACAATTTTACACAGATCAAATCCCAAATGCAAAGTAATGTGGTTTTAAGATAACAGTCATTAAAATGAATACATCTCCAGATTGGATAACCTTTACCTTCTCACAAGGAGTTGAGCTTCAATGTGATAAAGCTAATATTTACCCAGCAGAAGATTATGTTGCTGTTTGAAATTGTGAAATAAGATAAGAGCAAAGTAACAGTACTAACACTTTTCTAATTATTTTAAGACTTTGGATTACGCTGCTTAAGAAAATACTAGAACAGAATGTGATGCTCATTTTAGCAAGGATAAAGGTAAAAGGGATTTGAAACTAAGAATCCCACAAGGAAGAGTGATGGGAAACAGTAAGATAAGCCTCTGTTATAAACCTGTGACGATAATTACTTTATTGACTTATTGTTCTGTAAATCACAGATGGGGCTCAGTATGTATCATGTGTACTGTTTTCTTTGTACTACTGGGGAGACTTTTTGGTTGTACAATAAGATTTGGGTGCAAAAAAAAAGAAAATAAGGTCATTTCTGTGCTTCATTCTGCTATGTATCTATTGCATCTTATGATTTTATAGCAATATTATATATTTAGAAAAGGGTTTACTCATAGACTCTATATATAAATGGGCATAGCTAACCTGCTAGCTGCCTCATTCCAAATAGGAAGTGAGTGAGGGCGCACTTCCGGCTCCATCGACTCTGGTTCCAATTTACTTTCTATTGAAAAATTGTCGCCCCTCTCTCCGTCAGGCTCATCATTTTGGTCTTAAAATGTTTGTATTGGCTCACTCTATTTTGTCTGTAAATCAAGATATGATCATTAATAATAGACCAATGAGGCGCTTTCTTTCCTAAGGTCGCTCCTGCTAGCGTTAGAAACAGTTTTGATTGACAGCATTGCTAAGCACCCACCCCCACTCACTTAGTCCACTTCTTTATACAGTCTATGGGTTTACTCAGATAACTATGATTTAAGGTTATTAAATCATATATAACAATGATATATCGTTTATCATTTAGATTTTCTTCTTCCATAATTGTTCTCATGTCAGGTCTAGTCTTTAAGTCAAAGTGGGTTAGACAGTACACAAATGATATGGAGAAAAAAAAAACAACATACTCCCTAAATACCAAACTGAACGACATGTACTTGGCAGAGGACACCTTCATGCAGAATTTCACAATGTTGCAATGACTTGAAGGTTTCTTAACTTTCCATAAAAACCAACCAAAGGTGGTCCAACAAGCAACACAAAGTTCTTAATATGACAATCACAGTATATTTTATTTTAACTTATGGCTGGTATTTTGATTTTTAAGTGTCCTTTGTGAAAAAAAAATGTATTTGGGTGTAGAACTCTAGTCCATTACAAAGGCGGTTTACAGACTAAGGAGTATCCCAGCCTAAATGTCACCATACCTAGTCATACATAACCACATAAAAAAGCATTGCCATCCATCACTTATAAAACTGTGTTTTGACAATGGCTATGCAAAAGTAAATATTATTATTATGGTTGTTAGGGTAACGCTACACAACTAGGGAGACCAAAGGGAATATTGAAAAGAGATAGAGATAGACATTGCAAAAAGACTATATCAAAAAGGTTGATTCAAAATAAGACAAGCATGTTTTAAAAGCGCATTAAGTGACTTTTCCGGTGGAAAGTTCACCAAGGTCTTGTCTCTATAGAGATGTTCTTGCTTTGCCTGGAATGTTCTACAATTTGAGATTAAATTGATCCATTTAACATATATTTATTTACAGATGTATTTATTGCAAAAGCATATCCTGATCACATGCATTTTTTTACACTAGGCTCTCCACAGATCTGACCTGTGGTTTGGCCTTGAGGTGTCAACACGCTCCATGGAAATAGATACTTTATTCCATACTGTGGCACATTTCACTAACGTCTAAACTATATGGATAAAAGCAGGTGGTGGTGGAACCTTTGCAAGTAAAAGTTACATAGTGTACCTTTAACCAGTGGTGTAATGCAACGTATAGTAAAAGTAGTAAAGTACTGTACTAAAGTTAAAAAAAAAAAAAAGGATATCTGTACTTCACTTAAGTAAATTTAAAGTGGATACTTTTAACTTCTACTTCACTACATTTGAGAGCTGGTATCTGTACTTTCTACTCCACCACATTTTGACTGAAAAGTCAAAGTATTTTTCATTATTGTGTGAGACCTGCTGAAAAGGCTCAGGGTTCATTTTTAACAAGTTCGTGAGCAAACAAAAATATAGCCAACAGATACAAAATCTATGTATTTGAAGCCTTACAAGACCTCAAAGTATGTGCAAAATACTTTTACTTTTTATTCTTTACATGCATCTTTAATAGTTTTACTTAAATAGTTTGTTTCATGTGAGACTTTTACTGAGTTTTTTCCTTTTTTTTTTTGCTCTGGTATCTGTACTTTTATGTCTTCTGCCACTGGCTTTAACACAGTAATAGAGGACAACTACAACAACACCTGAGTATTGTCATTAGGATAATCCAACAGATGTCGAGGATTAATTTCTGTCATTGTTAATTTGTCATTTTTTGTCAAGACATGAGTTTAAACTGGGACTGTAAATGTGGGAACAGACAGATAAGACTTGTACTTTGAGTCCTCATTAGAAATAAACAGACTGATAGATTTAAATTATAGGTGCATAGTTTATAATCCGCTTGTTTAATGCCATATTTCATTTCAGTGTGTCATCCTTCATTGTAGACGGATTACCTGAGCAGTAGCAGCCTAGCCTAACTCTAGCGGTTCAGGCTCGACAGGTGCTTGTCTGACAGGTAACGTGTCCTCTACCTCTCCAATGCGTAATCCTCTCTTTACCACTTCACACAAGAAAAAGCAGGGTTTAAGTTACTGAAACAACTATGAATCAATAAAACACCTGTAGATGATCCACACTCGCTGTTAGCACGGTCGTAGCCGCCTCAGGTTAGCTTCCTCTTCTGCTGCAACTGGAGCCGAGCCGGTAATTTACATGTTACGCCGCCGCCTCGTAGTAAAAGCTAAACATTCACTCTTTGGTGCGCATTGGACTTTTACGATCAAAATCAGACTAGTTTTGCATCAATACTTGGCCGTGAGCTGTTCTTACCTGTTGATCAGCTTGTCGTCTGCCCTGAAGTCAAACTGAATGAGCCGCTGTCCCAGAGGCGAGCCGCGTCTAGAGTCAGTCCCTCAAAGGCTTCTCCATAACAACCGCCCGCGCCTGGTGCATTCTCACAGCGGCCACTGGAGGGCGACAGTCTGCAAAAACTACCGGTGCGCAACCATAAATGGATATATGTACTGTATGTACCAGTAGATAAAAATAAAAATTGACATAAAAAAATACATTTAAGTAAAAAATACATTTAAATATAAAAAATACAAATAAATAAAAAAAATATGAATGATAAAATTTTGTCCCCCCAAAAGCTGAGGCTTCTCCATAGCAACCGCCCGCGCCTGGTGCATTCTCACAGCGGCCACTAGAGGGCGACAGTCTGCAAAAACTCCCGGTGCGTAACCATGGATATATGCACCAGTAGATAATTTTTTGTTTATTTAAATAAAAACATAAAAATAAAAAATTAATAATAATAATAAATAAATACATTTAAATGTAAAAATGAATAAAAAAAATCAAGATAATGAAATAAAAAAAAAAATGTAATTTATGTTAAAAATTAAAATTGGTAAAAAAACATGAAGAATTTTAATATCAAATTATATGCCTATAGAATGTATTTCAACACACGAAATAGTGCTCGTTAATGGATATTTTTTTTTTTTTTTTATGTATTTGAAATTAGGCTGCTTATTATTAGGCTTTACACTACTGTATTCGTCTTCACACGTACAAACATGTAGGCTTGTCTTTTGCCATTATGAACGTCTGCATTGACTCAGTGACTGAACCGGTCCTTGATGGTTCATCCACAAGTGTGCTCCTCTTGCAGCATTGTGAAGCATGTGGGCCTATCCCAAAACAAACTTGCACTGATGAGCCCTGGGATCAGCCGCCCCCTGATGTGAGACAACTAAACAGTACAAGCTGACAGAAAAATGGCATGAAAGAATAACCTTATGGCATAAAAACTGTTCCCATTTTTATTTCAATTTTCAATTAAAATATATAATCAACAATTTTTGCATCTAACAAATTTCTCTCCTAGTGCCTACTGGTGAATCCTTTACACCACTAACTGGTTTGAAACTTGCACAAAGGCAGCACTGATCCTGTATAATAATATGTCTTTTCTTATTCTGTGGATAAGTGTCACAAATGTAATGCAATGTAATGTTCTTTCCTTTGAAGTATCTCTGAATTTGGTAACAAAATAGCCCTAATTGCAGACATCTCCCTAATTGCAGACTTACTGGATTCATGACCTAACACTCCAGCAACATGGCTTTAATAAACTTTTTTTCTTCAGGGTAATCTCCATCTGTGTGTGGGTGAATCGCAGACCAGCTTAGGAAGGATTTGTCCAGACACAATCGGCCAATGTGAACAGCCTTGTTGTGGAAAGTATCCTATTCATATGGTGCTCCATTCTTCTCATGCATAGCTCACTAATCCAGGGAAAACCTATTAGGAAGCTCTCCAGCAGGCAGGAAGAGATGGATTGACAGTATTTAAATAAGTTCTCCAAAATGTAAATATGTTGCTATCACTTGCATAATGTTCCGAACGTGCCCGAACATGTTAGAGACATGTATAGATATATTATCTATGCAAAACAGAGCAAAGTTACAGCAGCGCTCCTCAGAGGTGGAAACTGGGGTCCATATTACACTATTCTCTGATCTATGTTATAATGTTGTTTCCTCATCACAAACAGACCTGGAGTAGTGTTTTCTTTCATTCACACATGCTTAACACACAAACCTGCATATTTAGACTGAGTTCTTTTCTCAAACTGAAAACACTCTGTTCCACCTTGTGATGTCATGTGGTAATACAGGAAGTGCTCCAATGTGTTTTTAAACTCCATACACCTGCATTACAATCATTTGGTTGATTTTAGCTCTGGAATTGCCCATGTCTACTGAACTAAAGGTAAACCTAGCTGTTAAATTGAAAACTACCACTCCATGACATCACAGGGTGGGACAGAACATTTTGAGCTTATTGACTAATAATAAAGTGTTACTTTATTAAAACAGAATTCCAGGGATGTTTTTGAGGAGATAACGACATTATAACATAGCTTAACACTCACAAGAGTCAATTTTGTGTAATATAGGACATTTAAAATATTCACTTTTTTTCAGTCAACTTTCTTCAGTCAATCCCTTTTACATTCTGTCATCTTTGTTGTATAAATTGCAATAATAATAATAATAATAATAATAATAATAATAATAATAATAATAATAATAATAATAATAATAATAATTTTATATCGATTGATATGTTCGTAAAGTACTGAAGCAGTGTGTATTCTGGATCCCAAGCAGTTTTCATGTGACTCTTCATGTGTTGCACGTTGGTTCTTAGTTTTGGATGAAACCACTAGAGGGGGACACGGTGAGCACGCGCACCATGTCCATCAGAGAAGAAAGACATTGAGGCAAATTGGAGCAGGTGAGTTGGTTTGTTTTGAGGGTAACGCGCCAAAACAACAACTATTACATAACACAGGGTAAGTGCAATTCTACAACAATGCGAAAGAGGATAATAACAGAAGCAAAATGACTGGAAATGACGTGGGCTTGATTGCGCGTGCACTACTTAAAGGTAAAACAAAAATAGAAAATAAAAAGTGTGGGCGTTCAAAAGTCTTAATTATACACACAGCCTGGGGGCATTTTCTGCTAAATGATTTTAGGTCAGTCAATGTAATTTCATGCATATTTTGTTTTGTTTTGGTTTTATTGTATATTCTTTTTCAGTCATATAAAGAACGTTTAATTATCATACAGGACAAATGGGCATCTTTAAAGATCATATAACCTTGTGATGTGTGCGTGCTTGATTTCAGTGACATGTATTGCAGCTTGTTGATTCTTTGATTCAAAGTGATTTTGGTTTTATTGAAACTTTGTACCTGTTTCCATCCCTGTAGAAACACGATTGACTAAATATGAGGTGTGAATGGTTTGTCCATCTCGACCCTTACAAGCTTTTAAGTGGCTGAAATCACACGGGTGGTGTTGAATGGTCTTGTATTTTCTCACATGCAAAGTAGTTTTTGGGGAAGGAACAGACTCCAGCTTTTTGCCAATGGGGTTTCTTCTAATCCAACTTGTTTTCACTGTCTTGCTGGGAAGCGAGACTTTGCACATTAGCACTACATTAAGTTAGACAAAAGACTCACATTCCCGAAACTTTAGTCTTTACAAAGTGAATGGAGCTGCGCGCAGTGTCAGAGGGATCCCTGCTGTGCGCAAAACTGCACCGCACTCTACTCTCACTCTCCGTGCATAAAATAAACATAAAATAAACATAAAATAAAGAGACAAACTGTGCCAAATGGGTGATGACATAACTGTATTCCAGATGCGCACTGTGTACAGTGTTGACATCTGTGCCTTATGCTGTTATGTGTAACCGTCTCTGTGTACTCGGTCACTTGCATTTTGGAGATCTTGTTTATTTAATTGTTTATTAGTGAACTATTTTGTATATTGTATGTCAGAAATTGTTGATTGCATTGTTCTGTTCAAAACAGTGAAGGTCTTGGTTTAGCTACTACTGTCATAGGTTAAGCATTATGCACACTGTTACCTTATGGTTTTAAAAACATTTTAAAAATAAATAGGCTTAGTTACATTTTTCAGTTGCAAAATGTTATCATTAATTTTGAATATACTCATGATTTGATATGGGCCTGTTACTGTAGGCCTATGGCCCTGTCACCTGTAGCCTAAACAAGCACGTTGTGCTTAAACTCAACTTTAGTGTGTGTAAAACTCTTGGTGCATAAAAATCTAAGTATTTAAATAGTTCTGCATTAGTAGTGTGTACATATAATAAGTTGCATTGTTTTCCCCACTCTCTGTACAAAGCCCCTCCCCAGCCGCCCGCGGTGATCACTCTTTCTGTTCACAGATAACGCGTCATTCTCCCCTCGATTACGCAGCAGGATTTACATGAAACTGTTAATTGTTTGCTCTTCAAATAGAGCCAGCCTGGAGCCAACAGTCTACCAGAAGTTAAGGACCGGCTCCGCAGTGCCATCCCCCTTCTCCAGTCCTGTACCTCTGCGCTCGAGCCCCGCTGATCAGCATGACAAAGCACTGGCCGGAGCACAGCCTCTTGGCACCACCCGCTCTGTCCCACCTGAGAGATCCCCACGACCATCAACTTGACTTCCAAAGAAACGCGCATCATACAGCGCACCGTCCCAGCGGAGTAAGACGGACCTCTCCTGCTCAGCACTGGTCTTATTCTCACCCGGCTTACGCGGGTCAAACGCGGCTGCAGGAGGATCCTTTATCTCGTCCCAAGCACCTTACCTCAGCTTTCATGGATAACGCGGTACCCCCGGACTCAACGTACCCCAGCGCGGAGGATATGGACTTTAAACAGGATACAATCAAACAGGATACAATCAAACGGGATGCGTGGTGCAATGAACAAGAAAAGACCACTAAAGGCACAGGCAAGAAGAAGAACTACCAAAGATACCCCAAGCCTCCGTACTCCTATCTGGCCATGATTGCAATGGTCATACAAAGGTCTCCTGAGAAGAAACTAACGCTGTCCGAGGTAAATAAACTTGTATTATTCAAACATATAGGACTTTTTATTAGGAATTCTTATTTGAACACCGCGCCGTTTTACGCACCGCTTTAAGTAAAGAAATGTCAGAGTTTACTTAGTATCAATTGGCCCGCTGCGCTGTGTACAGTTACAGTGACACTAAACAGACACATCGCTCTGACACTTGCATGCCATCATTATCAGGTTTGTTCTGATAACGTTGGTCTGTAGTGAAACCAGACACGGATCTCCATCGGAGCAGATAAGACAGTAACCCTTAATTACTTCATTAGTGTTTTATCTCCCTTTTAATGTGTACATTAAGAACACATGTGTACAAGCACAGTAAATCAAATTGACTTTATACTTATATTATGCAGTTTAACTTAAATAAACCAGTTGTATTTGTTTTCTCTTAGATCTTAAAGGAGATCAGTGCTCTTTTTCCTTTCTTCAAAGGGAATTACAAAGGCTGGAGGGATTCTGTCAGACACAACTTGTCTTCATATGACTGCTTTATCAAGGTTTGTATGATTGTCATTGGATGAAACAACAGCTTTGAAAATCTACACGCTGGAAGAAAATCTACAAAAATACAATACTCATTTTCTCTTCTCTCCATTTAGGTCCTTAAGGACCCTGGTAAGCCTCAGGGAAAAGGAAACTTCTGGGCTGTGGAGTTGAGCAGGATTCCTCTGGAGCTGCTGAAGAGGCAGAACACAGCTGTCTCTCGACAGGATGAGACCATCTTTGCTCAAGATTTGGCCCCGTACATTCTACAGGGGCAGAAGATTGAATCAGAAGTGTCACCTCCCGAGCCTGTCACCTCTCTCCCCTCCATGCGCCCCAGAAATCTGTCCCCGCCTCAGGACGACCTGTTCCGACCCAAACTGGACTCGTCCTTTGCCATAGACTCCCTTCTGCACAGCTTTAGGCCCTCCAGTGGAGCAGGAGAGGTGCAGGTGACCAAAGACTGTTGGAGTGAGATGGAGCGACCCAGGGGCTCCCCTCCTCGCCCCCGTTATGCTTCCTCTGCTCGCAGCGCGTCTGCCAGTTCCGCCAGCCCCGCCTCCACCTCTTCCTCCTCTGATGATGAGTGGAGAGGAGTGACTCTTTCTGGGAAACGTGCTCCCGATGAGGCTGAATCAGACGGTTATGAAGACTACAAACCAGTGCACAAATCGGCCCGAAGAGATACTGTGGCACCTCCATGGGAGCTGCCTACGTCCTATGCCAAATATGCCCCCCCAAATGCTGTTGCCCCACCCAGTATGCGTTTTAATGGAAGTCCACTAATGCCTCTTCATGGTGGGCTTCCTCTTTATGGTTATGGTAGTTCACCTGTTACACCGGGACACTTCCTGGGCCACACATACTGGCCTATACTGCCCAACGGACGGGTTCAAGCACCTCCTCTTATTATGGACCTGGACAATATGCTACAATCAGTACCTCCAAATAAAAGTGTGTTTGATGTCCTCGTGCCAACTAACCAGAACTCCCATCATCAACCGCCCAGTCATTACACACTGCAAAATGGACCTTCACTAAACCGATATCCACAATACTGAAAGGTGTTATAGATGGACTGTTCAGTGAAAGTAATATGAAGATGAAAGCTGCAGCAATAGTATTCAGATATGTTAAATACATGCCTTTAGTACTACCTACCTCAGTCTAAAATGATAGGCATGTGTTTCCATGGGCTCTTTGCACTGCCAGTTAACTTGCACTGTTTTTAAATGTTGTTTGCCAAATGTGACTCTTGTATCGTTGGTCCTATTGATGTCAGATGTCTGGCACAATGGGTGGTCTTTATATTACTATATTTATTTTACTGTCAAACATAGCAAAAGAATCACAACATACTACCTCACCTCAAATGAACTTTTCCTGCTGATCCATTTGCACTATTTTGATGTCATTACAGATATCATAGCTCAACATCAACTTCAGCAGGTGAATGTAATGATATTTTTTGTCAATTTTTATGTGGTGTTCAAAAAGCTTTCGTGTCTGCTAGCTCAGATGTTTTAAAAAGATTTTACAGAGTATGTAATAAATGCTCTTTATTTTTAATATGTTGGTCTTTGTCAAGATTATTTCAATAGTAAATTATAATAATTCTTACAAAATAGTCAACATTAATTAAATTATTTCTCTTGCAATATATTCTCCATGCGACCTACTCCTGCAACTTTTAATATCCAGGGTCAATATAGATAAAGATTTACATTATATATATTAGGGGGCATGGTATATCTCTACAGTATGTGAAGTCTTAACCTTAGACCTTTTTGAGTTAAACAGTTGTAATTTATAAATGCCTAAACTTTCTTCATTACAAACTCACACTAATTTAGAAACAAAAAAATCAAAAATGTATAATTGACCCAATGAGCATTAGCTGTTTTACTTTAAGGATGTCTAGGAATATTTATGGCAAAATAAACCTAAGAACACTTCTTTGATTCTGTGCCTTTGTAATTGATTCACACAACACACCCATCTGATTTACATGGACTATCTGCAGCCGTCAGTCTCCTGCTGCTTTCATTGCATATCTCTTTATCAGACTCACGCATGCCTGCTCTGCCTCACCATCCTTCCTCTTCTTTCTGGTTGTTCCTGTGCTGTGGGGAGGAGGGGATGCCGCATTAAGCAGGCACTTCCCCCAAACATGTAAAAGTATCCTTTAGTCATTTCAATGTTGCCTCACACTATGGACAAGTCCCTGTTTTCTCTTTGTACAGTTTAGTGTGCAACAAGTAGAGACAATACTGTAATACTGAGTCTTCTTTCACTTTCACTTATTGAGACTGAGTGGTCTGTCTGTGTAATCCCTCTGCCATCCAGTTGTCCACTGAATGGTCTATATAACTTTTTTGGAATAGTAATAATTATTACTTATTTATCGATTAAAACAATTATTAAATAGGAAAAGGACTAGCTGTTGTCTTCTTGAATGCCAATATAAAGTATAAACTATCATCTATTTGAAATATTTAGTACACAAGTAGTTGGCTTTGCAGTTAGATTTTATTGACATGATACAAAGTATTTTAACACATTTTATTTGAATCTGGCAGTGTTGTAATATGAAAAAGAAGACCATAGTATTATGGTATGTATTTCTACAGTGTGCGTTAGGTTTTTCACAGTATTAAGATGAAATCTGACCTCTTTCATTTCTTTCCTCTCTTTCCCCTTGTGTCTTACTGGTTAGCTCACCCTGCCTGCTCACACTCCCTCTTGTGCCATTCGGTATTCAAAGACACTGCCTCTCTCCGGGAATGTTTCATTCAAGCGTCGGCGTTTAGTTTGGGGTTTTCCGTTCGCTTCTTCCCCTTTTCCATAACCCCCTCCTCCGGGTGTGTACAGGCAAAATATGTCCTGTAAACAGACAAAGAAAGCTAATCAGTGACAATAATGATAATATATTTTTGAAATATATAAAATAAGAATAATAAAAACGTACCCCTGGTTCAAGAGTGACACTAGTCTTGGCTCCCAGGTTGAGGAGTCTGCCATCTTGTCTCTGAAGGAGGTTTAGTCCCGCAGCTCCATCCTCACCACCTGACCACAGGATTGAACATTTTATAAAATTTGTGTGTAAGTGTAAATTTGTAATTGTCAATCAAAATGTTTACCGTCGAGGCCATAGGGGCGGAACGAGCGTCTCTCGGTCAGCACTGACAGAACCACCTTGTCTCTGAACAGCAGTTTCCGGATCACACCATCACCCCCTAAATATTTCCCTTCCCCCCCTGAGTTGGGTCGTAATGAAAACTGCTCCAAAATCACTGGATATCTGCAGTGTGAACAGTCATTACAGAACATTTAAACCAATCTGCAGTATTTTTAAATGTTATGCAGTCTTGGGTCACATCTGTCACCTCTTTTCCAGTATTTCCGGATCCGTGATACGAGTATTGGTCATGTGGCTGTGGACTCCACTCCGCCCGTTCCAGCTTGGTCCTGCTCCAGCTCCTCCAGCCACTGTCTCGTAGTATCCAACCTTCTCACTACCAAAGGAGATGTTATTCATACAACCCTGAAATAAAAAAAAGGCTTTAGCTGCAAATAAAATACTTTTAAAATTTCCAACTCATGCTTTGGGTTCTTACCTGTGAGGCAGCACAAACTTCAAATGCTTTAAAGATAACATCAACAACTCTTTGTGAAGTAAGCACATTTCCACCTACTACAGCTGCGTTTTGGGAGGGCTGGAGGATTGAACCAGGAGGAATAATAACTTTGATGGGAGCTAGACATCCCTGGGTGAAGGAATAACAATTTCAAAACAACTTTATACCATCTACACAACTTAAAATAATTCAAACATGAAGTTTTATAATTTTACCTGATTAAGTGGGATGTCTTGTCCAACCATGCAGCGTAGGCAGTAGATAAGAGCAGAGAGTGTGATGGCACGAGGAGCATTGCAATTCCCCCAAACTTCTGTCCCTGTCCCACTGAAGTCGAAGACAGCACTGCCCTGAACAGTTAAAGAATATGTGAAATAAAGATTGAAAAGTGAACAGTTACAACAATGCTTAGGCCTCAGGAAGAGCTCATCAAGGCTAGCAGTTATAGAGGCAATTTTGGAGTCGAGTTCCATATTAGGTATTCCTACCGCAAGCAACAAAAGAGCCCATCTGAAGCAGAACTGTTGCAGGTAATGCCCCTTCCCACCCCCACTGCTGGTTTAGCAGGGAGCAGGCACTTAGCAATGCTGTCAATCAAACCTGTTGCTAACTCTAATGAGAACGACTTATAGGAAAGTAGGAAGTTAATTTGTCCTATTAATGTTCATATGTTGAGTTATGGACACAAAGGCAAAATAAAAATGGAAGGATCATGCAGAGCGGGTTAATACAAACATTTTAAGACCAAAATCACGAGCCTGACAGCAGCAGTTACAGAGAAAGTTGATTTTGTAATGTAAAGTGTCCATAGAACTGGAAGCTATTTAGAATGCACTGGCTACCAGGTTAGACATGTCCATTTATATATACAGTCTATGAATA
This sequence comes from Periophthalmus magnuspinnatus, assembly GCF_009829125.3. NCBI lineage: Eukaryota > Metazoa > Chordata > Actinopteri > Gobiiformes > Gobiidae > Periophthalmus > Periophthalmus magnuspinnatus. The sequence continues at coordinate 18,684,111 of NC_047145.1, read as the reverse complement.
ATACATTACACTTGTATAGCACTTTTCATGACACACAAAAATGCTTCACACAATTCAAGACAGACAAAACACAAATGAAAGGAATAGGTAAAAAAAAAAAGGAGATGCAGTTATTTGAATGGAGTTTTGATGGGGATCCTCAGTGAAAGTGAAAGTGAATAATAGAGTGAATAATGAGCGGTACTAAACAACTTGATTATAACAAAAAAAAAAAATTATAGCTTTTGGTCGGTTTATTTCAACACTGGAAACTGATGACTATGTCTGTGACTATGTTCTTCCTGTTGCTCTCGATTACTTTCAAAATGATGAAAAATTAGGGCCTCTAACAGGAAGCAGAAACCAATGAATAAACATGTCTGTTGTATGGTATATAAATAAAGAGTTGCGTCATACCTCTTCTTCATTAATCTGGACGCGGAGTCTGATTGGTGATCCGTCATCCATGAAATCCTCGGCCTCCACCTCCAGAGAGCCGGTCTGATGTCGTCTGCGTTGGGCAAAATCTCTGAGCATGTCCCGCACAGCGAGCTCTGCATTACTCTGAAACATAAACAGTACAAGTGCCTCTAGTTTTATAGTTCTAGTTATCATAGTTAACATAATTACCTTAGTAACCATATTAAGCTTTTGTTTTAATGTATATTTTAGTCTTTATGATTGGTTATTGTAGCTAAATTATTCCCTGATTGTGGGAAGGATGAGCTGGCATGGGCAGAGTCGTAGTTGTTTTATTGTTTTCTCAAGTGATACAGAAAAGAGGGAGGCACTGTGTGTGTGAATGGTCATGTATGTTAGTTTGTAGTTTATGTGAAGCAATTTGGGCAGCTTAAGTTGTAAAATTGAATTGAATTGAGTTATTGACAATCTTACAAGCAGATGCATTTAGATTAATCCTATAGTCGTTGCCTGAAGTATTTTTTTCCTATTTTGCTACTTTAGTCCCCAATATAAAATAACATCTCATTAAGCATTTCTCCGATATCGTTCACTACAGCTCTTCACAAACATGTTCTTAGTTATTACCTGAATGTATCCCATGTAAGCTTGAACAACAGCCAGACCATAGCAGTCGATCAACTCCCCGACCAGCTGGCTCCCTCTCTGATTGGCCGCCACCTGAGCCCGCAGATCGGACAGGTTGTCATGGAGATTACGAGTCCCGGAGCATTCTGGGTACTGAGCTGGAGCCATGAGTGCTTCAGTTACAGCTAAAGTTCACAAAAGTTAAAATTAGAGGAATAATTATTGTGAATTATTATAAAGTCTTAAAACGAAGGTGGTATAATATGTGTGGCATGATTTATCAACCAAGCAATTTTTCGGGGGGTAAAACTATAACCCACATCATAAACTAATAAGACTTATATAAACAGTTTTCTTGAGATGAATCTCTTATTTGAGTGAGACCTGGACTGATTACTTACCATTTTCGAATGCACAATTACAACAATAATATGATGCTAAAATATTGAATTGTACCAACTGATCCTGTTTATTAGGTGAGTGTAATATATAAAAAGGTAACTGAGAAGTAACTGAACTGACTAATTTTAAAGGTCCTATATTATGCAAACTTGACTCTTGTGAGCTCTTAATCATGTTATAATGTTGTTGCCTCCTCAGAAACATGTAGTTGTGTTTTGCTTCATTCACACATGTTTGAGTAACAATTTATTATTAGTTTATCTACAACTCCAAAGCTCAAAATGCTCTTTTCCACCTAGTGATGTCATGAAGCAGTAGTTTTCAAGTTAACAGCTCCTTTTACCTTTAGGTCAGTAGAGATTGGCAATTCTAGGGCTGAAATCATCCAAATGATTCTAGTGAAGGAGTATGGTGTTTAAAACACAGTGAAGTACTTCCTGTATTACCTCATGACATCACAAGGTGGAACGGAGTGTTTTCTGTTTGGGAGAGGAACTCAGCCTAAATATGCAGGTTTGTGTGTTAAACATGTGTGCATGAAACAAAACATAACTCCAGGTCTGTTTTTGATGAGGAAACAACATTATGACAAAAATCAGAAAATAGCGTAATATGGGCCCTTTAAGAATAAGTACTCAGCAGTCAGTGAGAAGGCACTCATCACAATTCATAGTACACATTTTATACCTTCTTCTTGAAAGACCCCGGCTGTGACCAGTTTAAATGAGATGAATACAGCGCCCTCTTGCTGCAGTGAGGTGGAGTGTGGAGGCATGGATCCTGGAGTGATTCCCCCTATGTCAGCATGGTGCCCTCTGCTGGCTACAAAGAAAACAGGCGCACCTATGCCTTTTCTGAACACCTGGAAAGATAAACAATGGTAAGAGACGAAATTTTGGTACTATATCAGTCTTTTATGTTTATGATACACTTACTGGTGTGATGACAGTGAGGTCTGGGAGATGGCTTCCCCCTGCACATGGATGGTTACTGAGAATAACATCACCCTCTTTTAAGTTACTACCCATAGCTTTAATCTGCATGAATAACAGTAACATTATATTAGTATTTTCACAATATAAAAGAGTATTAATGATTAAATTCAAATACAGACTTGATATTGGACAGTCTCTTGCATGGCCCCCAGGTGGACAGGAATGTGGGGAGCATTGGACACCAAGCCTCCATCTGGCCCAAACACCGCGCAAGAGAAGTCCAGACGTTCTTTTATGTTTGTGGAGATTGAAGTTCTCTGGAGCACCCTGCCCATTTGTTCTTTTGGAAAAATAATCAAAACACAGCTGTTATTTTGGTGTAGATTACTTTGATCCTGTGTGGGTGGTGTAAAAGTACCTGCGATGCTCATGAAGCGGTGGGAGAAGATGGAGAGCTGCACACTGTTCAGCTCAGTGCCCAGGAGACAGTGGGGGTCCGAACCAACATCAATACACACGTCGCCCCCTTCTGTCAGCCTGGCCACACAGCAGGGCTCCACCAGGATAGTGCTGGGAAACAGTACAGCCGTGTTTCAATGTACTTTTCAAAATTACAAAAGAACTATTAATAAACTATAACTGAACTAAAAACTATTTTGTTTCACAGTTACATTTTTTACCTGTTTTTGTCAATGATGATTGCTGGTCCCTGAATGCTGTAGCCACATGGCAGTTCTTCCCACAGATAAACATTGGTGTCAAGATAACCCCCCTCAAAATAGCACTTAGTGATCTACAAAAAAAAACATTTAACAGCATAATTCACAATTCAACAACAATGTAGTTTATTTGGACTATTTTGAGTTTTTTGTTGTGATACACACTGTAACTGGTTTTGCTGTTTTCTGCTCCCCTGACTTCTTGAAAAATGATTTGATGCCAGATTTTCCACATCCTCGGACTCTGATGTCATCCACCACAATGGGTCTGCCAGTGATCGTGAAGCCAAACTCCTTCAAGTAACTGCAAAAGAATAACTATGAACATCTCAATACACAATGTTTGCATATAGCCATAACACACTTGCCTTAAAGAACAATCTTTAATTGTTTTCAAGATGCACTGTACTTGCTTTGTTCTTCAATTTCATTTTCTTCAGTGATGCGCGTAGGATTTGGCAGCGTCACATTGTCATTTTAGTACAAACGAAAAAAAATCAGCTACACGTCACTAGTGTGATCTGCAGTAATCCATAGGAGCGGCCGACAGCTACACGGTTCTTTGTTGTGATGACGTTTACGGTGATGGGCTGCCACTGGGCACTGCAGTTTTCTAATGCAGAACCCAGCTGACTTCTTCTGTTAAGTCGTTTTAGATCAATATTGCGATTTTAAACGTGCAAATTATAACATAATGATCCACGGATGTCATAGATTAGAATGATATTGCAGACATAAGTATAATAGTACAACGGAGTACTATTATACAATTATGCCTGCATAATAAAAAAATAAAATAAAATAAAATTATGCGATACAAGAATAAAATCGTAACATTTTGACATTAAAGTCGTAATTTTACAAGAATAAAATCATAATTTTATGAGAATAAAGTTGTAATTTTACAAGTTGTAGTCAATGTAAAGATGTCATTTTATCCAGATTTAGAGGTAAGAGCAATTCGCCACCACGGCCAGAGTGCAAGAGAATGGCCCTTATTTGAGTTAAAAGATTTTATTAAAACCTATGTACAATAGTAGAAATTTATGTCACTGGCCTTTTAAACATTTACGACTGTTGAATCATTTCCCCATAAATGACCCCCATGCGCCTCTGTAAGTAGCTGAGTGCTCCTGGGCAGGACAGGTGCAGGAGTCTTTGCACACAGTGTATCTGGAACATCACGCATACAGGGTGTACGCAGTGCTCCAGACCCTGTAATGGGGAACAGTGAGGGCAGTATGCGGTGTCGATCCCGCATGAAGAATTCGGGATCGAGAGACTGAAACCGCCTTCAACTCTGTGTATTAGACTAAACTGTAACCATTTGAACACAGAAACAGGACAGTGCATTGGCAATAGAGATTGGGCTACATTATAATCGTTGCGTAAAACCAGGGCAGACCAGTGCACACGGCTCCACAAGCCCATAATGAGGGGCTGAAGTTATCTACAATGAGCACATCTTTGAACGGTGATTTTAATCGTGAAGTACCCACGTTTAGAACAGTAGAGAAGCTAAGCTAAGCGGAGCAGCGTATGGGTGTGTGCTGAGACTCCTCCACCTGTTTGTGGCTCAGAGTACAGCATGTATCCTGCCCAGTGAGCCCCAGGGAGCACCACACTCTGCAGGCTTTTTCCAAGGAGGAGTCCAGTCACTCCACAGGGAGAAAATGTATCCTACTTCATTCAATAGTTTATGATTGACGCGTACGAGTAGAGAGGTGGCAGCTAAACTGCGGTGCAGATCTGTCTAATAACTTACAAACTTATGGAAATGTCAGTATTTCAAAGTTTGATATCGTTAATGGGCATTTATGTAAGCTTTTAACTCATCCAAGCAGCAGTCTTTTGCAGTCTGCATTCATTTTGTTTTGGAATCAAGCCCTAAATGTCGACTTTTTTGGTACAACTTTATTCTCGTAAAATTATGACTTTATTCTTATAAAATTGACTTTATTCTCGTAAAATTTTGACTTTTTCTGGCTTTGGCTTTAATCACATTAAATTACGACTTTAATGTCAAAATGTTACGTCTTTATTCTTGTAGCGCCAGGATAATAATATTTTTAAGTGACTCCGTTGTACATTAGGTCTTCTTTAACCAATAGATTTTTAAACTGATAAATGAATAGAAATAACATACCGTTTGGTAAAGGCACTGTGGAAGTCCCCAGCTTTGCATGACTGTGCACTGGGAGGAAATCCAGTTGCTGTGACCATGAGTGCACAGTCTGTCCCCTCATAACGCAGATGAAGAAAAACCTCAGTTGTGATCTGGCCACTGGGAAGAATACAAAGTTACCACAGTGTAATTAGTCCTGGTTTGATCCCAGTTCAGTTCTTATATGAAGTCCAGGTTTAGTCTGTCATAAGTCCCAAATTTCAAGTAGCAGGGAAAGCTGTTTTCATGGTAGTCGTAGTTTGATCCCAGGTCTCGATATGGTCCTGTTGTAGTCCAGGTTTAGTGCTGAATATCGACGTCATAGGGAAGGAAGTACTAGACTTCCCTATATTATGGGGACAAAAAGGTCGGTGTGACATGAATCTTTTATTAGTAGATCAACAACATGGTTTAAAATATATATAAGAGTTTAAATGTTAAGATTAAGGTTTAGGTTAAAGTTAAGCAAGTAGTAACTATGGTTAAGGTTTGCAGAAAATGAATGAATGAATGAAAGTCAATGCAAAATCGGCAAAAAGAATGGAGGTTTATTGTGTATGAGTTAACTCAGTCTTAATATGAGTAAAAAAGCCAGTGATTTGCAAACAGAACAGAAAGTTAGTTAATTATGAATGGTGTTCTAACCTGCTAAAGCCCCGTGCACACAGCGTGTCAATGCAGCGCTTGGAGAGATTGTCCACTCTTCTGTCCAGCTCCACGTAACACTCCTCCTCATATTTCAGTGAACATGGCTCCTGCACTTCTTCCACTACATCAGCCAGAGCTAGACCATAAGCTGACAACACACCACTGTATCTGAAATGCACAAAAAACATACACTTTCACCACAATACCATTATGATGTAACAAATTATATAATAATAATAAATATTACTTATGAATGAAGACACTTTTCATCCCCAGGGCTCTTGCAATAGCACAGGCATGTTGCCCTCCAGCACCTCCAAAACAGGCGAGTACATGTTGAGACGTATCGTGCCCCTTTGCCTAAAAACAAAATTCGAAGAAATTATCAAATTGGCTACGTGAAGTATCTATTTAATATCATGCCAACTAAAAATTAAACTGCACCTGTGTCAGAGCTCTGATTGGTCGACACATGGCCTCATTTGCAACACGTATAAATCCCATAGCAACTTCCTCCACTCTCATTTCTGAATTGCTGCTTGGTACTTTACTGTTGTTTAATAGGTTAACCCCATTTACTGAAGACTAAAAATAAATTATATAAAAGTATTATTACTAACATTATTACAAATAGGGACATGTTGGAGTATGTATTTTTACTTGAGATTGGTTAGAAGTCAGAAAAACGTTGATATCTTGAGTGAGTTTATGGAAGTGCTTCATTGTCTCCTCTAAAGAAAGTGGTTCATTTTCTCCTGGTCCAAAGATTTTGGGAAAGAAGGATGGAAGGAGGCGACCGAGAGCCAAGTTAGCATCTGTGACAGTTAGGGGACCACCTGCAAGACACAAAAACAAGAAGAAAAAAAAGCACTTACAATATATGACAATATTGTGTACATAGTGGAGGTAAACACTTGTGATGTGAGCGTTGGATTTTTGATATATATTTTTGAAAGGCAAACAATATCAAGAAAATCCTCTCTTTTAGAAAAAAAACCCAAAATATACACTACAGAAAGGGATGATGTTCTTTAAAGGTGCACTGTGTAACTTCTCTGTTGGAGTACCCGCCACTTGCTGATTCTATTTTTTTTTTTTTGCCTAGAATGTTTCAAGTTAACTGAGTAAAATATGTTGAATGCAATACTACGTAACATTTCAGGCAAAGCAATAATAGCTCCATGGAGATATTCAGGTACTTACTTTTGGCATTATACAGTAATAAGCTATGGGGTGGAAACTTGCCTCCAATTACATAAAAGAGAACATCTTGAGGCAACTGGAGTTACATAATGTTCTGGACTTGAGCCAATTCACAATATTGAATTACAAGAGGCAGAAACCCCGGGTGTAGAGTTTAGTTTGAGCAATGTACGGAGGAGTGTTACCAGAGAAGTCAAGTCTAGAAACCACAAGGGCAAAAAAACAAAAAAGCCAAAGAAAGCAGAGAAAAATATACATACATGCAGAGAACATATTAAAGTTGTACCTTTTCTGTAACATGCTGGTCCTGGATGTGCTCCTGCAGACTCTGGTCCAACCACAAACATCCCAGATCTGAAAGGACCAATGAGTAGAAGTGGAATAGAACACAAGGATATAAATTACACAGTGTTTCTTTATGACTGACCGAAAAAAGAGTCTAGAGCCTCCACCAGCAGCCACTGTGTTGATGTCCAGTTGAGGAGCCTGCAGAGTGACCCCAGCTGTTGTAGCTTCAAAGACATGCTCGTACTGTCCGGCGTATCGGCTCACATCAGTCGAGGTCCCTGAAATGGTAAAAAGTCTTTAAATATGGGACTTTTGCAAATTTTTCTCTAGGTTTGGTATAAAGTTCCATATAAAGTGGTTACTGAATTGTTTTAATACAATTTTAATCAATGAAACTTCTATGTTATTGACAACCAAACAACAAAAATCTTACTACTACTATGTTGTTAAAGGTGTACTATGTAACTTTTCCATGTCAAGTTACAGATGAGTCAACCTCGTTCAGAGTGAGAATGTATGCTTTTACATGTATTTTTAGCAATAGAACACATGTGTTCAATCACTGCAAGACAGTAATGTTAAATCCACACTGAGGAATATTCCAGTCAAGGCAGTAACATCTCCATGGAGACCAGCAGGTGGTGGCTCCCTCATCAGAAAAGTTACATAGTGCACCTTTAAACAATAATACAAATTTACTATTATTGTAATGGGTTGCATTTAGTGATTTTTTTACCTCCCATATCAAAGCCAATTACGGGTTTCTTCTCCATTTGGCTGTATGAGGTGATAGCATACCCCACAACGCCCCCTGCTGGCCCAGACAGAATAGCTCGCGATCCACAAAACTGCCCCATTGGAGTAAGGCCACCATCTGACTGCATGAACAGCACATCCACATTCTGCCGCATAGAAAACAATACAGAGATTATAGAGGTTATGGGTCACTAATTGATTCCAAAAGTGCTTATTAGACCTTGAGGGCATCCTTAAAGCCAGCTGTAAAGCCTTTTAAATACTGCCGTATCTTTGGGGTGAGGTAGGCGTCGGCACAGACAGTGTAGCCTCGAGGAACAGCTCTGACCATAGGCATGACTTCACTGGACAGAGACACTTGAGTGAAGCCAAGTCGACGAGCCAGGGAGCCCACGGCCTTCTCATGATCACACCATCTGAAGAAAGCAACAAGACAGAATCAAACTTTGAAATATGTGTTAGTGATTTTATTGATTACTACCACTAAACCGCACCAAACTACCACACCAAAACACTACTTCTACAACTAGCACAACAACCAACCCTAAAGTTATACTTATTAAAGGTCCTGTATTATTAAAAATTCACTCTAGTGAGCTTTAAGCCTTGTTATAACGCTGTTACCTCCTCAAAACATACCTGGAGTTGTGTTTTGTTTCATTAACACATGTTTGAGTAATTGTTTATTATTAGTCTGTCTACAACGCCTTTACGCATTGTGGAAGTCAGTAATCCCCTTAGTCTTGCATAGATCAATATTATAGATTAAGTTTAATGATAAAACGATATAACTATAAGTATAACTATTTTGGGTGCGGGTTGGAGGTATTAAGTAACAAAAGAAAACATACGAAACCATAAGCAGACACAATGTATGCAGCACAAAGCAGACCAGCTTCAAAACACTTTGCCAAGTTATCACTAATATTCAATCTAATCTAAAGCCGTCCTTGGCCTTCAAGTATGTTTCAGTAGCAGGTTGTACTAACGTGTAGGAGTGCAGTAGCAGAACAGCCAGACAGTTGATTCCCCGGGACAAAACTCCTTTAAGGTCCTTCTCCACTTGCTCCAAATTCAGCTCCTTCCACACCTCCAGAGAATCTCCAGTGCTGCCTGGTGTAATAACAGTTAATATCAACTCTGTGAACCCCTGAAGAAAATGCAAGAAATGGCTTTGCATTGTAATAACCAAAGCCACCACATCTATGTTAGTGCCATATGAACCATCTCACACTCTGAGGACTTCAGGGATCAGCCTCATGCTGATGCCCAAAGTCAGGACTAAACATGGAGAATCGGTGTTTGAGTTTTATGCAGCTAAAAACTGTAACATTCTTCCTGAAGATGTGAGACAGACCTCTACTTTGACAATGTTTAAATCCAGGCTCAAAACGGTTCTATTTAGCTGTGCACATGACTGAAAGGGTTTTATTCTGCTACTTTCTCTTTTAATGTACATTTTATGATGATTTGTGATTATTTATGATTTGATTTGTTGTATTGTGATTTTAATGGATTTCTTATTCTGTAAAGCACTTTGAATTACTTGGTGTACAAATTGTGCTATACAAATAAACTTGCCTTGCCTAATATTTTAAATAATGTTCCACTAAAGACTCACCTGTGACACAGCGTTTGGGGTCCCGTCTAGGCAGCCGACATCCATCTTGTTTGAGAACTACTCGCTCATCCACTTCAATCACCTCCTCATAAAGCACGTCTGGTACAGCAACCTCCTTTTTGGACAAATACAAATAAAGACCAAGACATAAATAACAGGAAGTCATTTACAATCAGTTAAATTTCACCACTACACCGTAATCTTGTTGTTGATAACAGAAATAGCTGAATGGTCCGATAGATTGACCTGAAGACAACTTTCACAGATAAGTGACCACTGATGTTAAGCCAGATAGGGGCAAACTCCAACATATTATGCATTATGTCGTCATACATGTTACTTTCTCCTCCCACCATACCCTTTAAAAATAATAAAAGTCTGCAATATTTCAAAATGGTGCACTAGCTTGTTCATGGGATAACTCTTGCCTAAGTCGTCTTTTATGAAAAACATGTTAGGTAACTGATTGCAGTGACATTGTAAACATTAACATGGAAATGACAGAGCTACAAACCAAATCAAACAGCTTCGGCCGGGCCTGTGTGCCAATATGGAGAAGGTCTTTGAATCCCTTTGTGACAAGCAGAGCTGTCCTCTCTCCTTCCCTCTCCAAAAGTGCGTTGGTTGCGACAGTTGTGCCCATTCGGATCCAACCAATCAGTGAGGTGTCCACAGGCCGGTCACGGGGATAGGGCCTACCAGTTTCCTGTCAGAAACTCTGATCTCAATTTAAGAAGTCAAAATGAGAATAAACCAGGTCTAAAGGAGATTTAAGACATTCCTAAAGTAATAAATCACAAATTTAACAGAAGCCAAATGTCTCTAAATAAAACAATAAACAATACGAGAACTGTAGAAAGCCCCGTGTGCCATATTAAGAATGCGCTGCATGTAGATTATTTCATATATTTCAACACTAGATACATACAACAGCTGTATGTTTGGAAGCCATTTTCTAAGTAGCAACAACATTTCAAATTTAAAGGAGCACTATGCGATGTCTGTATGATATTTTTGGGGGAGGGTCCACCACCTGCTAGTCTCCATGGAGATGTTATGGTTATACCTCGAATGTTCCACAGCATGCATTCCACAGATTGGCATTCATTTTAAAGCTATACTGTGGGAGATTCCAGGGAAACATCTCCAGAAACAAGCAGGTGGAAGACGCCCCATATCAAAAACGCCACACAGTGCATTTTTAAGCAGACAAATAAATAAGAATAAGAAATAAAGTTTAAAAAGTCTTTGTCACCTCTTCTAGCACTCTCCGGATGCCCTCTGTAGGGGCATCTTTGTAGTTCTGGGGGTCCCAGGAGAGCAGCTTCAGGACCCTCTCACGCCCATCTGGCATCCGGGCAAACACATCAGTGAAGGTGCCACCTCTGTCAATGGCAAAGTCATACTTTCCTTTGGTCTCTGCCATTGTGGCAAAGGAGGCAAACCTCTACTGGACAAATTGGAAAGAAGCAGAGACAGGAAAGACAGAAAAGACAAGATATATAATAAAGATACACATCACAAGGGGGAGGGGCAGAGATGCAAACATAAGCCATAGGCTAAAGAAGTTTACTATTACTCAAGTTGAACGTTATAACCTGGAATAAGCATGTTTTTTACAAGTAATCCATAACAAATAGCAAATGGACCAATGCTCCAGCAGTGACACAATACTCGGTGAATATTTAACGGTTTCCATCAAAACTAACTCCTTAAAACAACAGTGAGATGTTACAAACCCAAACCCCTCAAACAACATGTCCAGTTATTCCCAGGAGCGTTACACTTACTTCAACTCGTCTCTTGGTGGTTAATCTTTGTTAATCTAGGGACTGGTTTCCTCTCGCAAAACCTCGGAGCTCAAGCCAGTTTGGCGTGTTTAACTCCACCCTCCACGAAACTCAGCCCTCTTCCAGCTCCAGCAGCACGCTACATGTGCCCAGGACTACACCGCTCCTTTCAGAAGTAAAATTAGCGCATCTTTTAAGGCACGTATCGTTGTGGCATTTCGCTGTCACGCTTCGCTCCCGATCAGTTTTAAATTTGTCCATCCTGGGCTTCTGTAGTCGCGGTGTTCTCAGGTTCTCTTCTGCGCGGATGAGCAGTTATTTTTGGAAAAACAATGCACCACCAGGCAATGCACTGGGTTTTTCCTCAGTAGCCTGATATCTAATCTAAAGTACATTCAGACCGTAGACTACTCCATTGTTCAGACAAGGTAAAAGGTGAATAGCCTATGTTTACATTCTCCACCTTTTCCCTAAACTCTACAGCCCTCCATGTTGTGTCTGCCAGTTTAATTCAATGATGATTTAGGCTTAAAACCCACAAATAAATAAAAAGAAGTGGTTGTTATGATCAACAGATATTTTATTATAACAGTGCCTTATGTCTTTGTAATGACCCCACAGGCAAACTCATTTTAATTTGTGTACAATAAACACAAAGCAATAATTAACACATCTTAAACATAAATACAAATGAAACATATTCTCAGTAATGCTCAACATATGACAGTTTAATCTTAGTATCAAAGCTGCTCAGAAATTAATGCCATAAAAACATGAACACTGCACAAATGATAAAAGGGGAAAATGTGTGGGAATAGATGTATGATAAGGCACACAAGAAGTCAGTCATACTGTGGCATAAAACACTCATCTGTGCAGTAAGGGCATCTCTGTCACTATATTTATCTGAAACAGTCAAACTGTGCGCTGTAAGGTCACTTAAGGGTCTTGTGCTTATTGTGCAAGATTACTACCTTTGTGGCAAATGTACAACCAGGACTGTCAAATCAGATTACATTCAAACAAAGGGGTCCGTTGTGCAGGATCTTAAAGGTCCAGAATAGGACTCACTTTCTGAATGTGGATCCTAAGTGAGGATTTGAATTTCGGTCGACATGCATTCAAATATTCAAACTTGTCTTATACAGTCAAATAGTAATAAGTGAAGTGTTTTTCAGTGTCGTAAAATGGTGAAATTGTCTTAAATACATTTACGGTAGATATTTATTTAGGTACCGTCTTTTCCCTTACATGATTAACTCCTGTGAATCTCAGTGGCAGTTCTGGCATCTTGGATGGCATTTTTGGTTATTAACATTGCAGCGACATCCTCCACTCGTGTCTCCCGGACCCTTAGAGGAAATCACATAAAATTGTATTTGATTTTCCACCCAATGACTTGTAACAAGTACAAATGTATACAATGTAAAGCATTGAAGCAAATAACAGTTACCTTCGGCCCCCAGCGAGGCCCCCGAGTCACCCAGCAGATCTCTGTGTGGCAGACAGTGCAACGCAGCCAATCACATCCGTCCCTCTTTTGGACTATGATACCACACTGTGGACAGTGCATTGCCTCACCGGACTGCACTAGTGTCTAGAACATGGTATAGACGGGTTAGAATAATGAATTCAGTAAATGTTTTACTAAAAGACGACATCTTGCTGGATGGATATTTAACACAAGCAAATAGATGAACACCTTTTCTGCGTACACACATTTATGCTTAACCTACCTTTAATAGATGTGTTGTTCTTCTGGCGGCAGAGTCATTTATTGCACGAGTGGCTAGATCATCCTGGTACTGCTTGCAGTTCATTCCTTCATGAATCGCCTAAAACCAAAAATGTACCATAATTTGTCAACCAACTAAACAAATCTGATAATCAATCAGACAAGTCCTACTTTATTTGAATGAATTGAATACATTGATGAATGAGTAGTACCTTACAGATGAGGCAGTTGTGTTTCCTGCAGACTGGGCAGTGAAACACATTGACAGTGTCTTCATACACACACCAGCCAGGACAGTCCGCTGTGGCACAGTGGTAACTCCCCTCACAGCGAGATTCAGCCACAGCAAGACCCCTCTGCAGCCAGCGCTCGTACTCCTCTACAGACACCAACTAAAGACCAAAGTAACAATTATACAAATCTCCATACACACAATAAAATAGGTCACAATGAAATGATAAAAAATAGCAACTTTGATACAAAAACTCCTTTGTATGATCACTATCTTACAATTGGTACACTCCTGAAACAAAAGAAGAACAGAGAAAGTAGACCAACTCACAGCTCTGATTTCTCTCTCCTGTAGTGAACAGGCACAAGCGTACGTGTCATCTCTGTAGGGACAGGACACCTCCGGCTCCTCGCTCAGCATGATGACAGAGCGCAGGCAGGATCTGGGAAACAACGCACTCAATTAAATGCAACTGACACTGTTACTTTAGTAGTTAAAAATAAAATTAGACCAGATGTGCTGTTACATGAGGCTAAATAAAACCTACCTGCAAAAACAGTGCAGGCACTCTCTGAGCAGGACGCCCTCTGCAGGCTGCAGCTCGCAAAAGCAGATTCTACAGTCCACTGGTTCAGGGTTAGGCACCAGGTCCTGACCGTCCAACATCACCAGACGGGCAAAGTTCTCCCGGCGCTCCTCTTCTCTGGCCTGGGACCAGTGTGGGAATCATTTTAACACCCAGAAAACTACAACTGCACACTCTGCAGTCAAAGGCCAATGTTTAATTTTATTTTTTTTAATAGCTTTTTAAAAGGGATACATTTAAACTGCATGCAAACAAATGACACACATTCATGAAAAGTATATATTGTTGTTTAATAATATTCATTTTAATATATAAATTAAATGTGCATTTTGGCAACATAAGTGAAGAATAAATAATCATAATTCACTAACAGAAACACACTGTTCTGATACATTTTGACTAAAAGAAAGTGTAGTTCGTGTCAGATTTTGAAAGGTGCATTCAGACAACAGGTCACTGAATTTAAATTGACTTTAAATGGTTGTACGTTCTGTGTAAGCTCAATAGTCCTGATCCAAGTTTAACAGAAGTGAGTCGTTTTGAGCTCCAGTGCTCCTCAACACCTCTCTTCTCCCTTTCTCCTTCAAAAAACAGAGACAAAAGAGAAGAGAGTCAGTGTGTGAGCCTTCAAGTGCATTTCTACACACCGTTTGTGGAAGGTATGGTGTTGCTTAACGTTGGCTGAATGCTAAAATGTAACTAGCTTGAATGTTGTAAAAGTGCTGTACCCTACCTGCTGGTATTGTCTGATGGCCTCCTTCTCTTGTTGGATCCGTTTCACTTCCATAGGGTCGGGCCGGTACCCTCCTGGGACCGTGTAGCTCTCTGGACGGTTTGTGCTGCACATCTCACAGCCGGGACGAGTCGGTTTGTTAATGTAAGTGCAAGAAGGGCATGACCAGCCCTGCTAAAAAATACATCCATCCATTCATTAAAAACAAATGGTAATGAAAATGCAAATGTAAGTTATAATGCATGTTTTACCTGGTTAGCAGCTGTATTCAGGTTCAGTGCTTCATTAAGTTGAGGCATCTCCAAGTTGATAAGATTTTTAATATCACTAACACGCTCTTTCTCTGATCCATCTGCAATATTTTAGAAGTCACAAGTTAAATGTATTTGTCAACAAAAACAGATAATGCACATATGATTAATAATTTTTGAAAAGTTAGCTAAACACTAAACTTTTCCAGCTTCAAATATAGTAATGCTACAGCAATTAGTGTAGATGGAAGCAAAACTTGAAGCCATACTATGTAACTTTTTCACCATTAAATAAAAAAGCATGTTTCTTCATTATGGATGTTTTTTATTTCATTGAAAAACTTGAGAAGTGTTTGTCGTTATGTTGCTTGCATCTCAATAAACATGAGGGTCTACTTCTGCTTTTTCCATGGAAATCTTGTTACTTTGACTATACTAATCTACAGTATGGCACAAAATGTATCTATCTCCATGGAGAATATTTCAAAGTATACTTTGTATTTTTCTATTTCCATGGAATTATGCAGTTGATTTTCCACCTCCAGAAAGTTACACACTGTCCCTTGAATGTGATGCAATGTTAAAAATGCCCCCTTGCAGTTATCTGTGGTTGTTTTATTATTACAATCCATTTAAGCAGAAGTGATATATAAATACACACAATATCACAGCATACTTACTAATATTGCAGCTTTTATTCAGTCTTGAAGGCAAAGTGTTGTAAGCCTGCTGGTTTTGAGATGAGGGACCATTGGAAAACGAAGACGGGGGACTTTGCAGCAGGACGCTCTCCTGGTCCCTCTGGAAGACCTGAGGGGTGAGGCAAGCGTGGCGTGCGGACAGGAGGTAGAGGAAGGCAGTATCACCATTTTGGCGAACC
This sequence comes from Periophthalmus magnuspinnatus, assembly GCF_009829125.3. NCBI lineage: Eukaryota > Metazoa > Chordata > Actinopteri > Gobiiformes > Gobiidae > Periophthalmus > Periophthalmus magnuspinnatus. The sequence continues at coordinate 18,668,142 of NC_047145.1, read as the reverse complement.
CCATATGAGGCCAAAGAACGCTGGTCTGCACACAAGCACTGTCCAATCACCCAGCGCTGGACCCTTGGGTGAAAACCATACTCAAAAAACATCTGGAAAAAGATAAAAGGAAAAATAAGGATATTGTAGACATGAATTTTCAGATCCAAAGTGAAAATAATGAGCAAAAGTTTAAAACCTGTTGTTTGAGTGCTGCTGTGTGCATATGAGGTAATACTTTCACAGTCATGCAGCAAGATGAGGCGCTATCTTCAACCACAACAGTCAAACTGTGAAGTAGAGTGGAATTATAACATTAAAATGAACTTCAGTTGATCTTAGATGCATACATATCACTACAATATGAATAATTACTACAAATTATATACATTTAGAGCGGTTTTACCCTAAAACATATAACCATACTTTATTTCACAGTCCTCCACGTCTCTGGCAGATGGCTGAATCTTGACAGTGACATGTTGTCGTGCAAGAGTGGCAGCGAATGTTGAAGCAGCCTGAAGATCACCTGCTTCAATGGCTCTGGTCAGCTGAATGCATGCGTCCTCTAATGAAGGATGGATGATACACAAAGTGAATATGAGTGACAAACTAAACTCCAAGTGGCCACCAGGGGGCTAACAGAACATCATGGAGGACTGAGTCATGAATAAATAATGAATGAATACATGACGTCATAGAGATAAGAGCAATCTACAACGACTTTGTTCTGTCTGCTACACACCTGTTTGTTGCAGGACAGTGGTGTTCGAATCCCGGGGAGCACTTTCATCATTACCTTGAGGTAAAACTGTGAAAAGACAAACAATAACTGTTGGTGTTGTTTATAAAAATATTCCATAAAAACTTTGACAAAAATATATTCTTTTTTCACACAAACAACATGACTTTAAGGGTGAATCCAGACAAAAGTGAATGCAAAACAAAGTCAAGAATGGTTTCTTTGTTTGCCTCAGCACAACTAATTTGTTAGCTTCAGGCTATTAACATGTTCAAAATTTGTTCTAGGTCTAGAATTACAGAACAAAACAAATCAGAGTAAATAAATTAATATCCATATTTTGTTTTTACAGTGCACTGAACTGTTTGCACTGCTACTGCTCTGGAAACACAAGACCTCTGTCTCTCTTCTTGTCTATTTTAGGCTGACCAGCTCTGATCCTTTCACAGGGACATTCCCAACGATTAACATGGGCTCCTTAAATTGCACCGATGGACTGGAAGATTACCAAAAGGAGCACTTTATTATACTGGCAATACTAAGAAGGCACAGGACACAGGATGAATTATCTTACTCTCTACTGCTGTGTCAAAACTCATATTGTGTTTGTATAAATACAGAATTACTTGATATAAGACTAGAGGCTTGTGCCATGACACTGACCTCTGTGGGCTTCTCTTAGAGATGACAGAATCACAGTGGCCCACTTCTGGGCCTCCTGCTCACAACGAAAGTTGAAGCTAATCCGATCATGCGGCGGTGCTCTCAAACTCAGCTCATGACATTTTGGAGACTTTACCTCATAGTTTACAGCTCTCATGTCAAATGTGGCAATGGTCTGAAAAGGGAAGAGATATTATCACATGTGGAAGTAATGATTTTATGAGAGACAATAAACATTAACCTGAAATAATTAAAGTTTGGCTATTAAAGCTATGGATACCCAGGACAGAAGCAGGTGAGGCCACCAAGCCAAGTTACCAGTCAGACTGATTATTTAAAATAATTATTCATTTGGAGGGTAAGCCCCTTGAGATCTGGTTTGATGTCATACTGTGGAACCAAGCATTAAAAGAATAATCTCTCTGGGGAGCCAAGCAGGTAGCAGACCCTCCACCAGTCATCTTGTAATAAAATGACAAAACTGAACACTTACTTTGGAGTGTTGCAGTTAGAATTTAGCAAAAGAGAGTGTGTGTCATGTGAATATTAATTGAATTCACAAAGTCGACCGTATTCAAACAATTAAGCAATTAGTTCAACAGGCTATACATCTCCCTGTGCTGCTATGTCAACACATTGTACATATGGTACATTCTTTCTTGTGGCTGTATCTGCCTTGTTTACTGTGACTAAACCTCTCTGATTGTCCAGTAGCAGGCTCACCATGCTCCGGCCCGTGTCACTGCTACTCTCTTGGAGCGAGAGGCGGAATTCCCCAAACTTCCCCGGGTCCATGCTGAGCTGCAGGCGGAGTGACTCATCCCCTGCTCCGGGCAAACACAGCGGGCGAATACCGGAGTGACAGACCGACACCCGCACCGACATGAGCACGGTTTGCCCGCACAGAAGACCCTCCGATGCCCCATACTGACTGGGTACAGCAGCAGTGTCCAGTGCGTGCGCAGAGAGCTCCGTCCAGCCGTCTGAACTTAGGGCCATCTTAAAATAGGCTCATGCAGCGCCCACTATCACGTTGAGTTGTTTACCTCTTGCTTCCACGTCTTTCTTGGGCCCAGCTCGCACTAAAACACACCCCGGACATCGTGGGGTCTGTTCGCTTGACGTTCAGTAGCAACAACAGCGATGGCACCAGGAAGAAGCAAGTGCGTGAAGTCCTTTACTGCTTTTTATCGGCGAAACTCTCCAAAAACTTCACATCAATCTCATTCCGGTTCTGTTACACTCCCGTCCCAGATGAAATGTATAGGTTTCTCCAAGTATTCCTGTAAAATCTCCACGTTTTTCAGAACAGTTTGACACCATTGGAGTGGGCACTGCTGGCTGTTGTTGATGCGCTGGTTGGTTTCGCTTCTCCTCGCGCATGCGCAGTGTAAATAATGACGTATCGTTTCTGATAAAATGAAAACAGAAAGTCACACGTGGAGCAAATTCAAATATTTACCTTAATAAAATTCCTCGTTCTCTATTTTTCTTAAACGATGCCATATGATTTCATTTTTATTTTATTTTATTTAATTTTTTTTATTTTCGGACGTCTGTCAAAACACATTCAACCACCAGAGGACAGCAGAGCACCCCACATTTTACTTAAATGATATCATATGATTTCATTTTATTTATTTATTTACTTATTTTTATTTTTTTATTTTTTATTTTTTGGACGTCTGTCAAAACACATTCAACCACCAGAGGACAGCAGAGCACCCCGTTATTCGCTTCAATCTTTAATGAACCAGTCTATTTTGATGCTATGAATTGGCAAATGTCGCTTTATTTAGAGCCATCTGTACAGGCCTGTTCCCAGTACAGTGTAATATGGGCCTACAATGTATCAGGATGTTTAGTGTCAGGCTAGATGTTTCCATTTAGTGTTAGAATATTGTTCAATTCAATTCAATTTTATTTAGATAGCACATTTAAAGACAACTTGAGCTGCAATTCTTTTACTTTTTATTCTTAAAGTACATTTTTAAACTAAAAACTTCAATATTTTTACTTAAGTAGATCTTTTCATGTGATACTTTTATTTTTACTTGAGCAACTTTTTACCTCTCTATCTGTACTTTTCCTTAAGTAACACCTCTCTTCAGCTGCCAAAGTGCTTCATGTAAAAAGTAAAAACAAAAACCAAATACACAGATAATATGATACACAGGAAAAGAACAATAAAACACCAATATATCCCATCTGGCTAGTATTAAATGCCAGGGAGAAGAGGTGGGTTTTCAGTCTATTCTTAAACTGAGAGGATCTGACAGGCAGAGGGCGCTGTTCCATAGTCTGGGCACTGCCACAATAAATTCTCTTGTGTTTCAAATATCCAAATATCATGGCAGAAAGACCAACCGGTGCTGCATCATCCAAACCGTCAAGCCTCCCCCTAGAAAATCCATTACACCTCTGTAGCTCCAAAGATTTTTGCAGATTCTACAACCAAAAACAATCCTTATTATGTTTTATAAATAACTACAGGGGCTAAATACATTTAAACATGGTAGCAAACAAGGCAACTGCGGTGTCATCTATAATGTTAAGTGAGCACCCCGACTGAAGAACTTACCACCCCCATAGCTCCTCCAACTACAAATGTCTCGTGCCGGCCCTGCTTATTACTGATTCAGACTTTTCCCACATAACAAAACAAACCGGAAATACACTGAACAAAGAATTCACCCATGGTCAATAGAGCAGCCCACCTACACACGCTGGTCACTGCACAAATTATGAGCCAATTAACACCATAGGCTGTATACTGTAGTGTGTCAGGTGACTGATTTAAGGTGGAACTGCTAATCACTGTGAATAAAGATCAATATGGCCAGCGTGGTGGGGACATGATTAGGACTATTTAAAAGCAGCAGCAAGACGCCCATCTCCGGCTGTACCTAAACATACCATGGAACAAGAAAATAGAGCGGCATTAGTCACAAAAAAGGACCGAAAAGTAATAAGTACTTCATATGATTTGAGGGGTTATTTTTACGAGTTCAAGCTTTGGCTTTGAGCAAACAAAAATAAATACACACAATTTATAGAAACTGATTCGTATTGCTACTGTTGACCAAAATATGTATCATTTTTTAATCAATATCACTACATTTACACTTAAACAATACTTTTTACTTTTTATTCTTAAAGTACATTTTTAAACTAAGTACTTAAATACTTTTACTTAAATCGATGTTTTCATGTGATACTTTCATTTTTACTTCAGTAACTTTTTACTTCTGTATCTATACTAATACTTAAGTAACAAAACTGAGTACTTGATCCACCACTGCCTGTTCTATAATCATCTCACTGTCCCTTTGTGTCGTCATTGAGATGCTGTGGTGACTCTCCTCACATAAACGCAGATGACTCAGTTCAAATGGGTTATATGATAAATGGGTTATACACCGGTGATTATACTGAGCCCGTGATGTCACTGTGTTAACCATGGGGCACCTGTCTCATTTTTTCCTCAAGATTTTTTCCTCTGGCTTCTTTAATGAGGACAGTGTGGAACTGGGTTAAAGAGGAAGTGGAGACTTTCAGTAAATTATCAGAGGCTGGAAAGACTGAACTATTTACCTATTTACAAATACAGCAATTGTAATTACTTTTGCAATTTATATTTTGTTAGTGTGATTATATTCTTTTTTACATCATCTTTTTAAAGAGTCCATATTGCGCTATTTTCTGGTCTATGTTATAATGTTGTTTCCTCGTCACAAACATATCTCGAATTGTTTTATTTCATTCACACATGTGTAACACACAAACCCTGCTCACTAACAGGAATCCATGTTGTGTAATATAGGACCTTTAATCATCTTTAGTCAGTTCTCCGTCAGTAAGAGCAGGTGGTTTGGAGTTCAGACTTTAGAGAAATAGACTATTTTTTGTGTTAAATTACACTGATTAAAAGTCTACATTATTTCTGTTCAAGAAATAAATACATTGAGATCGAACAATATGAAGAAATGTTTTTTGCATTATTGCCAGCCCGAGGGAGTTGTTGCAGTGGAAATTATATTTTGCAGCCTCTTGGTTTTGCAAATGTATTTACAGTATATATTTATCTTTATTTATACAGGGAAACCCAATGAGAGCACTCAGTCTTTTTCAGGGGCGCCCTGTTCAAAATACAATACAAACAAAAAACAAACAAAACAAATAAGTATAATATATAAGTCCATATAAAACATTAAAAAACAAGTGCAGCGTGAGTATAAAATCAATTACCAAATTTTTAATTGTGATTGTGGCACCAAAGTATCCAATTTTGCTTTGTGATTTTGATCATTTGATGTATGATGTATCAGCTCTACCTGGAATTAATGTCCAGCCATGAGGGACCATGTTATTTTTGCTGTGTTACAATAAGATTTGAGCTGTAGAGGGTTGAATAAGTCACCTCTATGGTTTGTCATTGCTTCATTCTGCTATTTGTCTATTTACAAAATTACAGTATTAACTTACAATATAAATTTACAATATTATCGCTTCTCGTTATGTTTCTCTGTAGCAATATATTGTTCTTCAAAACTTATAATCATGACAGGCCTACAGAGCATAATAATATAAATATGAAGAAGAACACCCGTCTCCTCATTTGTTTCAGACATAGATCTTGCAAAGCTTTGGGCCGTTTCAAAACAGACCCAATAAGCTGATTATTAAAGGTTGCATGTAATTGCACCTCCCGAGAAACCTGTTTTCTCATTAGGACAGCCAAGACCGCTCGCAGATGTTTCTATAGCTTTACACCATCTGAACATCCAACATCCAAAACACAAAGTTATTGCAATCCATGCTCACTAGAACACCAAAGTGCTGCCCTAGGTTCAATCCCCCACGTTTTGCTTTATGACGTCTCTAAAGACCTTTGTAGTAAATTTGGTTTTATGCGTCGACCTCACCCGTGACAATTCATGACCTTTAAAGGCATTGCTTCAGAGCCTTGAGGAATTCAACAACTGATACCCTTTTCGTGATGGTTTTCTCGCCTTTCTCGTTCACACTTCGGATTATTTCAGGTCACTCTCCTGTTATTGGTAATTGGTCTATGCTGTAATGCCTTCACTTGACAGATGGAAATTTACAAACTTCTTATGTTACACGGAGAAGTCACACCAGGAAGAGCATGTGGTTTAAACCCGTGATACTGTGAAGCAAGCCTGAGTGAATAGATGACAGCTTCAAATTATTTTAAGGCTTGCTCACAACCATAGACTGTCTATATAAATGGACGTAGCTAACCCGCTAGCTGCCGCGTTCAAATAGAAAGTGATCATGGGCGCGCTACAGGCTCCATCGACTCAAGCTACAATTCACTTTACATTAGAAAACTGTTTCCTCTCTCTACGTAGCTGCTGCTGTCAGACGTCTGTAATAATCCACTTTAAATGATCCTAGAATTTTTATTTCGCTATTGTGTCCGTAAATCAAGATATGAACATTAATAAGAGTCAAATCAGCTGTCTTCTTTCCCCGTGTTCGCTCCCCGTTTGTGTTAGCAACAGGTTTGATTGACAGCATTGCTAATCACCTGCTCCCTGCCAAACCAGCGGTGTGGGCAGGAAGGGGCGTGACCTTCAATAGCCTCGCTCAAGATTGGCTCTTTGGTTGCTATGATACTCAGTCAGAATTCCAAATATATAACTCAGCTCCAAATTCACCCCATAACTCTTAGCTTCAATGAACTTTGTTTGACTGGAGCCGAACGCTATGGGTGACGTCACACTCACTTAGTCCACTTCTTTATACAGTCTATGCTCACAACACTATTCTATAAGTCTTTCTATTTCTGTTCCACTTTTGTTTTTGAGCAGCATTTTAGCTTAAAGAGCCAATAGCTTTTAACTAACTTTTGTGTTTATTATTGATTCTTGTATCAGATTATAGGCCTGTTTCAGCTTGTAATTTTAACTTCTACCTTCTGATTTTCTGTCTGCATTGTCTGAATACTGTGCAGTAAATAGCAGACAGCATCTCCTCCTTTTCTGGTGTAATCTGGCTGAGTGATGAAGAGCTCGTCGGAAACACCCACCTCAGCTCTGGGCCGGTGTCTGCGGGTCCCCCCTGTCACTAATTTAAAGTTGTGTTGGTGTCACTGCCTTCCTGATGGACGGCTGCGCGGCGTGTCAGGTCTGTGTGCGCTCAGATGGAAGGAGGAGGAGGATGAGGTGGAGGAGGAGAAGGAGGAGGGGGAGGAGAGGACCAGCCCAAGATCTGTGAGTGTGACTGACGCTCTTGATTCATCATCTCGACTGATGTGGCGCGTGCATACAGGTATATAAGTCTTACCCACCTGCTCCACACCAACGTCTTCAACAACGCCGCCTGACCTCACACTGCAACAAGTAAACGGTAAGAGAAATTTAATGAGACATTTTAATTAGCATTCATTTGGCTTCTGTGTAAATAATGTGTACATAGACATAGGGCAACGCAGATTATTTCATGACCCTAAATTTTTTATCCAAAACTTTCCTTGGTTTGGACAAATGTATTTTGCCAAGTTTATCATTCTAATTTAGCCAATAAAATGTCATAACAGTCAACATTGAGCTGTGCAGATTAGTTCTATGGACAAATCCCACATAAACCTCTGAGAGAAACAAGAATGTCATTATTTACCTGTATTGCACGTACAAAAATACTCCAAAGTACATGTTGTATAGGTTGCATTTATGTTAAATTGTACTATTGTAAAAAAAAACCCAAAACCCTCTATGCTCTATTAGCCCTAAAGTGGAGACACAAATGATCTAGTTTCATGGTTTATGTTTAAATTATACACTGAGGGTTCAAACTGGTCAAAAGTTTATCATCTTCCCTGTGAGCACACTTTCTTTATCTGTATCAAATAATCAAATATTTCAGTCAGACTCAATGTTGTCAAAATGCAGCATGTTTGTGGACATAATTCTCAACAAAACTTTATTTGTAGATTTATTTGTAGATTTTGGCTACACTTTTTATTAAGTCTATAGTGTGATTATGAAGCTACAGATACCATTCATTTTCAGTTTCCTACTCTTTTCTTTTTCAAATTTGTTGTAGACTTTTGTAATTTACAGCCTTAACCACGCACAAACCTCTCGGCTAGATTTATAACCACATGTCTTAAGAAGCAACCTGCCTTACCCAAACTCCTCTGAACCCATCTTCTGCATGTTTCTGTTACGCACTGAACATCCATCATGAGGCATTGGCATGTGGCACGTGTATCTTTCACTCACGGCTCTTTCTGGTTGTTTGCAGTGCCTTGAACGAGTCCACACAGCATGCTGCCCCGGAGAGCGGCTGATGTCCTGACGAGCCGCTGGCTGCCCCCTGCTCTGGCGCTGCTCCTGCTCTCCATGCGCCTCAGCAGCGCTCACAGCACCACCGTAGAGCACGACTTCCACATAGTCCACAACGTCGACAACAGGAGTAAGGAGCTCAGAGCTTTGGATTTGACTTAGACATTTTTCAGCTGCAGCGTTTTCATGTTCACAAATTTCACTTTTTAATGGGCCAAATTTGAGCTTTTCTGTGATAATATGTCTGTGTAATGCCTCAGTCGTCCAGGTCTGATCCATAGTAAAAGCCATAAGTAAAATGTGTCAACTGGACAAAAACAGCTTTTTGTGGTAATATGAGTTTTTTTTTTGGCATTTAAACTTGTAAAGGCTGTATTAAATTATGCCCAAATGTTATAGACTATTATTGGCTGGGATCAGAGAATTAAATCAGTGCACACTACCACTCATGGAAGCCAAAAAGGATTTACCCTGGTGACACTTCATGTAAATCATATGTAAATATCTTTTTTTCAGCACTACATAATGTGTACTTGGTCCCCTATATAAAACAAAATAAAACACTTTTTATTTTCTTGTAAGAGCTGACACCTTTTCTGTTCTTAAATCGTAATCTCTATGTTCCTCAGGTCCAGAGATCGATCCCTTCTGGTACGTAGGGCGAGGGGTGAGACCCATCGGCCGGTTTGGGAAGAGGCACAGTGTAGAGGTGGACCTGAGCAGCCGGGACATGCAGCCTGTGCTCCGGACACTGGAGCTGCTCCTCAAAAGCCTCAAGACCAAGGACCAGCTCCGTAATGTCCCATTTGACGCAGACGACCAGGACTGGCTGCCATGACGACATCTCCTTCTTCCATTCATATTGATCACTGAGTATTTTGTACCTTTGCTTTAGCCTTAACATATTGTTGCTTGAAACGAACCTGTATATAAAATCTATCTATATTGATTAATAAACTACAAAGCTGATCTGATGTGTTCTTTTACTTAAACACACAACCAACATTCAGCTTGCAAATTTTATTAATTTTCTGTGGCACATAGTATTTTTTGCTTGTTGTTAATTTCCCACATGTCGAACAGGATCCAACAATTGCACATAAAAGTGAATGGAGTGAATGCCTCCCCATTCTACAGTCAAAGTCATCAAAAACGTGGATTCAAGCAGGATCCTTTACACTTACAAATCCTGCGTGAATCCTGACATATCAAGACATTTATGACAATCTCTTGCTCACAACACTGTAAGATTAGTCAAATATGATTGGCATACACACACTATATAACATCATATCCATCTTTTTCCACACATATACATATATTAACAAACGTAGTATATCTTTTCTCTTATAAAAATACTGGACACTGATGATTGGACCCTTGTGCCTCTCGTGTGACACTTTGTACACAAATTTGAAACATGCTAACTTTTATACATCAACACCTTTAAAAACGGGATCGACAAAGCAGTCCAAACAAGACAACCTTGCTCCCATACTAGAGAAATATTTATGGTTTAAGTGGTCGAACCCAAAAATATGAGAAAATCAAAAATGCCTTTCTATAATATATGTACTGTTTTTATAGCCTTCGTCACAGAAAACACTTTGAGTCATTGCACTTGAGACCGGACAGAGATGGCTGCTTTGAGGAAATACAAAGCCATAATAATAATTTGCAATAGTAATTATTTCAGTGATATTGCATAAAAACAGCTCTTAAAATACAAAAATAAATCGCTTGTAACAAAATCATGGTAATATGGCATTTGATATAAAGATTTCAGATTACACTATTTTTGAAGACATGAAAAAATACGTTTTTTTTAAATAAAAGGCCACGAAGTTGAAATGAAAAGAGGAGAATTCGGTTCAAGAATACTGACCAAGGCATGGACATATGAACATTTTTATATATTTCCAATATAACTGCAATACAAAATCATGTTTTCTCAGCCTACAATGTGCTTTTACATTTGCAATAATTATATAGGATTTATAATAACTGGAACTGGTTAATGGGCTTGTTATTGTTGTATATTTTCTGTAATGAATGGATGTTTTTGGCAGCTCAAATTAAGTGAAAAAGTGACACTAATATGGCTGTTTAGATTTCATGACAAAAGATTTAAAACACAATGGGGCTCTTTAGGGAAAAGGGGTCACAGAAAAATGTCACATATGTTTCATATTTTCAATGAACATTTAATCACGATACTTTTGTAAACAGATAGAAAACGGAAATGCCAGTTTGTCGTCTGTACAGTTTTCGATTTTAAGGCAGACACCAAACGTCCAGTCATATCTGCATTGAACTGAGAGGGTGGATTATGTTTCTGTGGAGGTTGTGGTGTTAGCCCGGGTCTGAGTACAGTCTGAGGAGAAAATGAGAAACTAAGGGTCTGAGGGTCTGAAGGTCCGAAGGTCTGAGGGTCTAAGGGTCCGAGGGTCTGAAGGTCTGAGGGTCTGAGGGTCTAAGGGTGTGAGGGTCTGAAGGTCTGAGGGTCTAAGGGTCCGAGGGTCTGAGGGTCTGACGGTCCGTGGGTCTGAACATCTGTAGGTCTGAGGGTTTGAGGGTCCGAGGGTCTGGAGGTCTGAAGGTCTGAGGGTCTGAGGACGGAGGTTGAGTCAAGGCACTGGAGGAGCCCCTGTCTGTGGGCTGTGCTTTCATTATGGATCAATTACTTCCTGCTCCGACTCAGATTTATCTGAAAGACAAAACAAACATATGTAATAATAATTGTAATGATAATAATAACATAATAACCTCTATCGAGACCACAGCTCCATGGAATATAATTCTCTAGTTTGGAAGTAAATGCTACACAGGACAGCAATATGAATTATTTTGATATTTGTGAGTTCACAAACTCATCAAACAAACCAAAACAAAGATGGCAATGTCCTAAACCTATTTTTGCTGACATACAGATTATTTTGTTTTTGAAAAGTATGTAGTGTAAGCCTTTTGTGCATTTGTGGACAAGTAAGATATCTGTGCTTTTCCCTTAACTCCATTTAACTAAATGTCTTGTCTTGTTCCACTTTTGTGACGTTTCGACCACTGAGCTCCAGCTTTCAGCGAGAGATGTTCCAGGTTGATAATGTGTATAAATAATTCATAGTGCTACACATATCAGTCTAGCATTAGTCAGTTTGGGTAAACACCATTGTATTTCAAACAGTAAAGATGATTAAAGCTAATCTTTTTAAGACTTTGTATCTGGAGCATCATGTCCTTGGCAGTGTCTCATTGGTGAATGCGGCATTACTGACCAATAACCTTAATGGCTAAGCTTATGTTAAAATACAATGAATGAATGTGCACTTATATGTATAAAGTATGAAATACAGGGTTATCCTCTCCATCTTAAACTTAAACCTTGATGATGACCATTGTGATTACATGCCATGTCTCTGATTTGGTTCCATTGTCCAGTTTGCTGCTCTAAAAAAAAAAACTAAATCAGAGGCATTGTGCTGAACATGGCTCTGGTGAAAAGATATAAAAAGAAAATAAAAAAGGCCTCAACAGAATAAGACTATTCATGTGTATGAAAAGATGGGGCGCCTTGTTGATTGATAAAGCCTTACCCTTTCCGTACTCTGTGTGTCCATTTAGCAGCTTTACATCTAATGGAGCTTTTTAGTCCTTTCTAGCAGATGTATTCTCTTTTATCATCTATTCACTGTCTTATTTTAGGACAAAGACATAAATGTTATTTACCAAAAGGTGACTAAAATGTCCCCCTTTCAGCTCTTGTGTCTCAGTCTCAGTCTGAGACACTAATACAATTAGGTGTGATAGAATATAATCAATCCAGTTACAACATGGACTCTTCTTAAATAAATTAAAACCAAGAAACACAGTAGTTCATTTTTCTGTTTTATACCTTTAAGCGGAGGGGCAGGAAGCTTCCTTCTCTGATGACGAGACGTATCTAGAGTTTGAGGCTGGAAAGAAAAAAATATTATACAATTTTAACATATTACAATTAAAGTTACCACTATATTTGTCTAAAGATTTGTCTGTTTCATTCCTTTTATATATAGACATACTACACATTATACCTTAGGTTTTGGCTTGAACTTTGAGAAGCGATTGCAGACAGTTACATTCAACCCAGCTGTTTTCAGTGCTGATATTCTGGCTTCAATATTTGAGACCTGAAAATAAAAATGTGAGTACTGACTTAACAATAAACAGTGAATCTTGGACCCAGCAGTGAAAGTCATAGCATCATATCATTGTATTTGGTGCAGACCTTTCAGGGCCTTTCATCAATGATTTTACCTGTAGCTCTGACTGCTGGACCTGAGCTGCTGCGGTGGCCACCTGATCCTCCAGAAAAGCCAGATCTGTGTCTGACGTTCCACGGCTGATGTCACGTGCACACTGCTCCAGATCGCCCAGCGCCCCCTCCAGGCTGTACACTGCACCAGCAGCCAGGTACACCTGATCACAGCACAACCAGATGTACTGTTTGATTAAAACTCCACACTACTACATACTACTGGGTTTACAAGAAAAAATTTAAGTGGGATAGATAAATGCACTTTGAAACTTTTCTTGTTTCTGCTTATCTTCTGGATATCTCATTGTTTTACCTTGATTGTTCCACAGTTTGGCATTAAATATATCTACCTGGAGTTTTAATAACCAATGTTTTATTGCTAAAATACCTTAGAAAAACACACACATTTATGTAGCTTGGTAAGCTGATGTTGTCATCTGCTTGTCTCCATGGAGATAAATACGCTTTATGTCTTACTCTGGAACATTCTAGGTAAAGAAATAACATCTCCACAGAAACAAGCAGGACCCTGCACCAGAAAAGTGACATAGTGCATCTTTAAATCACTGTATGGAATTTAGCACAAAATATTCTAAAGTACTGTAAATTTAATAAAAAATGTTTCCATATAAATTTCCTTACATTCTCCTCCATCTTGGTGAGCCTCTGGTCCAGCCGGCGTGTCTCGGAGCTGTTGGAGATGGGGGACACAGATTCAGTGGGGGTATAGTTCTCGCCCCCCGCCTCGCCGATCAGCTCCTCTGTGGCGTTCAAAACCTTCAGGACCTCTGTGGTGATGCTGCACAGGGAGGCCGCTGAGTATTTCTGCAATTAGAGCACACATCAATGTAAAACTTAAACAATAACTTTAGTTCACTTCATAACATTTTTTTAAAAAATATGAAAATCTAGCAAATGAAACAATTAGGTAAACACTCAAAAGCTGTTGATTTTCTCAGAGACAGACAAATAATATAATTTTTTTTTAGCATAGCTGTCACAGTTGCTTACAAGAAGATAGCAAAAGTGGAAATAGCAGTGGTACTGTCTAGTTGTACTAGTAAGATAACAGCAGAAGAAAAAAGAAGTGAAAGAATTACTAATAACTAATTACCCAAGTCATAGTATTGGTCACAATACACACAAAAATAATAATATAAGCAATATCCAGATGTCCAATGTTCTATATTACTTAAACTGACTCTTGTGAGCTTTAAGCCATGTTATAATATTGTTACCTCATCAAAAACATACCTGGAGTTGTGTTTTTTTTTTCATTCACAGATGTTTGAGTAACCATTTATTGCCCATATCTCTTAAGCTCAAAATGTTCTGTTCCACTTTGTGATGTCATTAAGAGATCATTTTCAAGTTAAGCTACTCTTTACCTTTAGTTCAGTTGAGATTGGCTAAAAGTTCACTTCCTATATTACTACATGACATCACAAGGTGGAATATGAGTGTTTCAGTTTGAAAGGAAAACTCTCTTAAACATGTGTGAAAGAAACAAAACACAACTTCAGGTTATTTTTTTGATAAGATTTTTAAAAAGTGCAGCATGGGTAATTTAAAACTGACTAGGCACAGGCCTGTACATGTGGCATGGAAAAATAGTCTAAACTTTGATTAAAGGCTTTGAAAGGTGCATTGATTGCTCTCGGCGTGAAGGTAAGAGATGTGTGACATGAATCAGGGGCGGGCAGGAGGAGAGCTTCGGTTTAAATGAAATGTACTATTAGGGCAGAGATAAGAGGGTGCAAAACAAACACTCCTTTGCCTGTTAAAGTAATAGTCTTAATGGCAACAAGGCTAAATATGAAACAGACGCCTCCTGTGATATGGCTAAGATGGGTCGATGAAATGGATGTTTTGAGAGCCACTCTAAAGAGCCATCAACATGCAGATCAAACAGTCAGACACCACTAGCCTTTATAACTAGAAAATGTATAAAATGAAATGGAATAGATTGAAAATGTTACAATGCTATGATAATGATTATGTTCCCAAAGGTCATACGTCTATAATTACAACAAGGAAATAGAAACACAGTGTGCAGGAACATTAGTGTCTGGATTACTCATAGACACCCTTTTGTGAATGGAGCTAATGACGGACAGGCTCCACACACCTCAGGGTAATGTTCGCACATGTACACCACCCTGTGACCTCACCTGCTAGAAAAGACATGACGTCCAGCTGACTGGTCTGTTGGTCTGTTGGACAGGGTGTAGGGGGATGTAGAATGTAGTCCACCCTGTTGTCTTGGTGACAACATTGAATATAAACTTGATATACTTCACTATCAACTCTGTGAATTCTGTCCTATAAGTCAGAATTTGGCTTTCAACTTGCAATTTATAGGTGGCATTTTGAGGACTTTTGACCATTAAAACAATAGAACACATTTTTGGCTTGAAGTGTTAATTGCTATGAAAAGTGCTGTTTTTCATCACTCTAAAACCCACAAATAAAAATTAAGCTTGATCTTGATTCTACTTATATTTTTATCTTTAAATTACATAACTTGCAAACTCCATTGGTCAGTTTTAGGTGATATAAAGATATTAAGATGAACTGATAATCATGATAATTAATAATGTCACAATAAACCCGCTAGACAAACCCATGTTAAAAACAAGTATTGTTAAAGTAGTGGTAACAAATTTACTTCACGGTGCCCAGCTAACACAGTCTGAAGATGAAATACAGAGGCTTTTGAATGTGGGAGTATCTAGAAGAATAGAAAGGGCAGGAGGGTGAACTAATCTGCTACAGTCCACCTCCTGAGAGACACATCTGCTTTAGAATATCAAAAATAATCATTTAAACGTTAGTAAAAGGACAATGTTACCTTTTGTAAATAGGTGTTGTATTAAAACCAGTTACTATGGAAACCCGTTAAAGCTAAAAAGTCATAAATAAAGTCCCCCTTTTCACAGTTTTATTCAAGTATCTTTCTGTTTATTTGCCTCACAAATGACGGCTGGTCTTTTGTTACTCATGTTATTTGAAATCGTACCCTACAGTCTGCAGTACACAAAAAAAAACGATCTTACATACAAGCAGTAGTCCTGACTGTTGGGCTGTGATTTGTGCTGGGTTAACTATATGGCTATTTACTCAACTGTCAAAAGATGAAAAAATTATCAGCACACATATCTGAAATCTTACCCAAAGCTATATTACATTAATGTAATATCTATTTTGTGGTATAATAGAATATTTGCCAAAAACAATGTATTAAAATGTGGGACTCAGAGTCCCCACTTCCGTTGCTCCCTGTGCTAAGTCACCCCCCTTCACGGTATCACAACCATAGACTATATAAATGGACATAGCTAACCTGCTCCTGATTGGCTCTTTGGTTGCTATATTAATAAAACTACTGCACATCGCCTCAGATTTGTGAAGTTGTAGTGTATTGTTTTGCATCATGGTTTTGTATATTGCGTATTTGCGTGGGTGACGTAGGTTTGTGGGCTGAGTCTTGGACAAGCTAGTATCGCTAACTGCAAAAGGTGACGGTAGTAGTAGTGTTTGTAGGGTGTCCACTGATCCGAAGGTTGGCAGTTCGAATCCCGCTCTCGACATAATCATTGGACTGTGAATGGGTGAGTGGTTCCTTGATGTAAAGTGTCTTGCGTGCCTTGAAGTTGGAAAAACCCTATATAAAAATCTGAGTATTTACGATTTACCAAGGAGGGTTTGAATAGTGCGAGAGAAATTGTAAGATTACTCAAACATAAATGACATATAAACCTCTTGCATAATACTCCCTCTCGAAATCAAGTATGGATCTGTATGGGTTAGTTTAGGTTTGGGAGATGAGATGATTATAAACCGAGACTCTGAACTTCCCACAATGCACCCTGGTTGTTTGATCTCACCTGATGTAAGAGAGAGTTGAGAAACCGAAGCCTCTGCTGTGTTTCCAAGTCATACTGTCCTTCCTGACCGACACATAACAGACACACAAACACAGCGCAGCCAAAGAAGAAAGAAATAGGACAGAGAAACACCTTTGAGCCACACAGAGTAAAAGCATAAGACAAACTGACCAGCAGAGGTGGGTAGTACTCAGTGACATTTACTCAAGTACATTTATTTAAGTACCAAAATTGTACTTCTTGGAGTAGATTTCAGACATCATACCTTTATTCCTAGTTGATTAATATCATTTATTGTGTAACAGTACTGTAGGACAGTGGTGGAACTTAACAGTAAAAATAGTAAAGTACTGTACATAAGTAGGTAGCAAGTTCAGCACAAAAAGCTTTATTCTGAAGCTTTATTATAAATCTAAATCAAAATACTTTTACTTTTTACTCTTTAAGTACATTTTTAAACAGATACTGCAATACTTTCACTTGAGTAAATTTTTTCATATGATACTTTTACTAGTATTTTTCGCTCCAGTATCTGTAGTTTTACTTAAGTAACAAAAGTGAGTACTGTACTTCTTCCACCACTGCTCTAGGTTTTGGTTATTTTTTCTACAAGTGTTACAAGCATTAAGACACTATTTAATATGTTAATTTATGTCGCTACTGCTCTTTCAGATGTTGGTTTTTCTCATTTTTGTGTCCATCCTTTGAAAATACAAGACTTTTTGAATGATTTGCCCTTACAGTACATTTACTTCAAATTTATAAATCAGATTGTACATATATATATATATATATATATATATATAACTGCAGAGGTATACTGAGATAAACAATAATATTGAAACTACTTTATGCCACTGATACAATAACAATAATGCAAAAAAATAGCAATATCATTAAATGGCTTGCCCTGCAACAAATTAATATCAGAATAAAGCAATAATTGGTTATAGAAGTTACTTTTTCAACCCTCTACAGCTCAAATCTTACCAACAAAAAAACAAAAAATCTCAACACTTTTACAAGATATTGCACATACGATATATTTTCAGCCCCAAAATATATTGTTCGAGCATACATACACTGAATGGTAAGTCAATATAGTAATTATTGTGACAGGTCTACCAGACCAGTTAGCCTAATCATAACTTTATTAACTCTAGTTTCCCCAATTTTTTTTTTTTTTTTAACTTTTTTTTTTTTACTGTTTCTTGAGTAATTTCTCTGACCCCAGTCTTATACTTCTACTTAAATTTAATCTTTTGCTATACATCTACTTGAGTAATATTAATTTGAAGTAACTATACTCTTAGTTGAGTATATTTTTGCCTACTCTACCCACCTCTGCAGACCAGCAATGGAGTAATTATTTAAGCCAGAAAAGACACTGAAGCAACAGAAGCAGTAGATAAACACTGATCAAACAGGGAAGCTGTTGGTCTTTACTCACCTGACTGCCTGACAGCGCCCCCTCCTGGGCAGATGGAGTCACAGCAGCTGAACTAGCACTAGAAGATCCACTCTTCCTGGCACCGGCTGCTCTATGTCCTGCTTCCTTATCCACATCACGTTTATGTTGCTTCTTACTTTGTCTGCTTACATCTCTCTTCTCTTTAAATTTATGCTCTGGTACTTCCTCTAAACTCTTGTCTCGGGCCAACTGTGTGTCCACCTTCTCTTCCTCTCCAAATGACATGCTTTTTAATACTTTTTCACTTGTTTGCACTTCTTGTCCTTTGACTAAATCCCACATTTCACTTTCCATGTCCTTTTGCCTTTGCCTTTCTTTTTCTGTTATTTTCTCAGACGCCCACTTTGAACTCTCCTCCTCAGATGTGTTACTGTCTTTACTGTTAGCACGTTTGACCAACTGGCTGAGTCGGGATCGTAAGTCTTCCTCGATGGGGTCTACGGCAGCCATTTTGGGAGACAGCGGCGGTCCGCATGTGATGAAAGTAGGAGGGGGGCTGGGGATAGCCGAGTTTGGAGCCACCGTGTTAGGGTCTTCGGGCTCTGGAGTCATAGGGTTTGATCTGAAAACATCTGGTGCGGTGGTAGACCCAGGGGAAAATTCAGATGCAGGCTGGTCCTCACTTAAACCACGCTTCAGCAGGGCATTGAGAAGAAATCCACTATCCTCCTATAAAAACAAATACATTTTTTAAACATTGGTGTCAGTGTTCAACAGACAGTAGTTATGTTAGAAAGAATAGTCTCTTTATGTGCAGACAATATAGGGGTGTTTTTTATAATACTGTAGCGTTCTGGTGTAAGGAAACATGCCAAATTTCTTCTAGTTGCTTATTATCTGAACACCAGGGCTACTATAGGCCTTAACCCACGTCAAAACAAAAGCAAAACAACAGAAACCACTAGAGCCAGTCTCCAAAAACAGACCAGTAACTGACTAAAAAACCTCAAATCAACTTGTCATCAGAGCAACCAAGTGTCACATACAAAAGCAGTTACATTAACAACACAAACAGTTATAAGAACAACAAAAGGTGTTGACCCTGAGCTAAACACAAAATATCAGACCATTATTTTATTTTATTATTTTACTTTTTGCTATTTTACTTATGTCAAATCAACATAATTTTAACTCGCAAAAATACGGTGAGGCAGATCCATACGTAAACTGAATGCTAAGTTTATATTATAAGGCTGTATAAAAGATAATGAAAGTGTAAACATATATAGGTATCATTACAGAACATCTGGAGAAAACCAACTCTGACACAGTTACTCTCAGAACCCTCTTGTTGTGAGGTGTAAGTGTCTATCACTATGACACAGTTGGTTTACATGCTACACAACATCTCCAATGGTAAATACCAGTAGTAACATGAGCCGTTACCTGGGCTATTGGGTAGATACACTGTGTGTGGCTTTGGCCTCCAGCTCTCTGCTCTGATGAAGACTCTTTTTTGCTTCTCCTTCGTCGTCGTGATCTTTTGATGGGGTCATTCTGCCTTTCATCTGCTTCACTGCTGTCCCCCATCACCTAAGAGTCAAACATTTTTATTATGTAGCAATAAAGCAGACAGTTATGATGAAAGTACTAGTGGTGGAAAGAGACGAAGTGGAAGTAGTCAAGTACTGTACTTAAGTAGAATATTTAGGTATCTGTACTTTGCTGTACTTTACAGTGGATACTTTTTACTTTTACTTGTCATTATTCATTCTAACCACTGAGCTACTGTCGCCGCCACTTAGCTAAAGTTTTCGAGTTCCAGTTTCGGCTTTGAGCAAACAAAATTAAAATCACAAAATTCATAAGAAAATCTAAGAAATTGATTTAAAAAGTATACATATTTTGGTCAACAGTTGAAGTACAAATCAATATCACTACATTTATCACTTAACACTTGTGTGAAATACTTTCACTTTTGACTCTTAAAGTACATTTAAATGGACACCTAAACACTTAGATTTTTTCATGTGAGACTTTTACCTCTATATTTGTACTTTTTCTTAAGTAACAAAATTGAGAACTTATATACCAAAACCATCTCTTATTAGACAGACAGCCTTCATAACACAAAACAACATAATGTTCTCCTTGAGCTGCAGATAAACTGACCTTAGGGTTAAAGTTGACATCCAGTGCCTCTGAGTGCAGTGCGTATGGGTTGTGGTGGAGGTGTTGGTGTTGATGGTAGACAGACGGGTGATGCGGGTGCAGGTGGGTGTCCGCTGGGCCTCTTTTTTTCATCAAGTTGTGCGGTGGTTTTCGTGGATACGCCGACAGCACAGAAGACGCCTCCGAGTCTGAGTTTAGTGTCTCAGTGTTGGTGTATTGTCCTGAGGAAGGGGAGGTGATGGGGTGATGGTGTGTGTATGTCCACTCTGGGTCGTGTTGCGAGTCTGTGTAGTAAGTTTCATCTGAAAGTTTTCTCCTGAACTGTTGCAGAGCCGCTCCCCAGCCGCCCTCGTCGTCCACCTCCGAATCAGAGCCCATTTCGTCGTACGCGGAGACCACCCCCGATTCTTTTTCCAAAACACTGAATACAAGGCTCTTCCTTTTCGTGAGCAGACTGGGCCGGGACAGTTGAGAGCTGTGCAGCGCGATCCAGTTACCGTCCGGGCTTTGAAGAACTGACGATGCACCTGATACATTGAATTGGGTGAAAGGACATTACATATTGGTGAGAAAAATAAGGGTAGAGTTAAATTGGTTACAAAGGTAAAAGGTTTATGTGGGTGAGAATTTTTAAGAGAAAACAGCTTTGTGTTTTGGGTACAAGCAGCAAAATTTATATGTTAAAACCCCACCGCATAACTTTTTAGCCAAAAAAATAGATGCAAATAAAAGCTTGTTTATTCATGTTGTATGTTTTTATTGCATCAGTATTAGCAGCAGGCTTGCATCTCCACAAAACTGACTCTTATCCTGACTCCTTATCTCCTTTTTTCTTGATATAGAACAAATATTTTAACTGAAGCCATTGCCTATGAACAACTGATGGGCCAAGAAGAGCAAAAACGTATTGGAAGTCAGAGAATAATGAATGAATGAATACACTAAATTATTATCTGGAATCCTGTAGACATACTGGAGTTGTCCAGTCGGTCGACGCTCTTCCAGCTGGGTAAAGAGGTGGCCTTGCCCTCCCTCTTTAGAGACGAGTACTCCTGCAGACCTGCCCCCACTCCGGCTCCCTCCTCTTCAGGACCTTTGTCCGGAGAATCGTCACTGGTGAGAGAGAAAGCCGATCGCGAACGCTGTAGGGATAAAGACAAACAGAGAAAACTGAATTTGACACATCATTAAAGGCAAGTTTATCTGTATAGCACAATTGGTACACAAAGTAATTAAAAGTGCTCTTCAGAATAAGAAAGACATTAAAATCACAATACAAACATAAATAATTATCATAACATTAACATTAAAAGAGAAAAGTGCAGAATAAAAACCTTTCAGTCGTATGCACAGCTAAACAAAACCGTTTTGAGCCTGGATTTAAACATTGTCAAAGTAGAGGCCTGTCTCACATCTTCAGGAAGATTCAGGTTTTATCTGCATAAAACTGAAACAATGATTCTCCATGTTTAGTCCTGACTCTGGGGACCAGCAGAAGGCCGGTTCATAAAGTCCTCAGAGTGCAAGATGGTTCATATAGCACTAACATGTCAGAGATGTAAATGCAAACATCTGACATATCATTTAAAAAAATAGTTTTAAACTTTTATTTGGTGTTGCCATAATGTGTTATACAAATAAAGATGGACTGGATCACTTTCCTGTGTTGTGAGATGTTTACCAACAGATGGTGCTATACAACAACACAAGGGAAAGGCAGTTTCAGGTCTGTCTCATGTTTCTCTCCCTTTTTCCAAACTCAAGTAGCCTGAGTGTGTAATAATAGATTTATTTCAACAGGGATAAAAAAAACAAAACAAACAAACATATTTTAAGTCAAAAGAGAAAAACTTGATTCCAACCCCCACAACAAACAATGAGCATCAACACAGATTGACATTTTACCCCCAAAATTAGACCTTTGTTTCATTAAAACCATATAATATTACACATAGAGTTCTTGTTCTCACTGTTTTGGCTGTGAATAAGCTGTAGCCGTAATCCCCCTCTCCAGTCCTCACTACAGCACTCACATATGTTCTGAGCATCGTGTTTGCATAGAGCTGATAACACGCTCCCGTCCCACAGCTGCAGAGGGGATCCCAGTGTTTTTCTCAGGACTTTGATCTTTGAAAGGCCCAAAAAGAACAGCTTTGATGCTTCATTCACATTCGGGATGATGACAAATGTGTACGACCCCCTGCAGGGTTGTTGTGGGAGTGCCAGGTGAAGAACACTCTGATACTGATAATAGACGGGGCTGTGCTTGTGAGTGCTAGCCAAGATGTAATTATGGTAACAATTATTAAAGGAGCAATAAAATACTCCCTTTGCTGTAACTGAGTAGATTTTTGGTCTTGGGCTTTTTTGATTTTTAAACATGTGCTTGTGCTTTCTAATTCTAAACATGTAATTAAGTAAATTTAAAACCATAGGAGTTACTGGGTAGAGTCCCAATTGTTCAACGCACAGCAGTGTCACCACTGTTCCTGTTCCTTTCTATACCCACAAACACAAATAACAGCACTGCATTGAAAGTTTTGATTGGTTAGAGCTGAAAAAAATATTTGGATGGCTGATTATGACAGTCTAGCTTTAAACTGTTTAATCAAAGAGTAACTAGTACACTGAGTAATACAGGGTGTCCATCACTCTTTACCATTTTAAAATTTAATTACAAAGGCAATTGATAAGAAATATTAATTAGATTTGTTCTATTGTACTCAGTGGTTATAAAAGTTTTTAATCGCATTGCATTTTTGTATTTTAGGCATCCTGTTGATTAAAGAGGCATCCTTTTGAATGTACCCCTAAGAAATGGCTACTCCTCAAGGGACGGCACAATGTGTATCATGGGTTCTATGGGATATGTTAGAGATATCGTGAATTGAACAAAGATACGGAACATTACTGAACTAAAGCAAAAGATAACAAACGCGATTGCTGCAACCACTGATGAGGCTGCGCTACACGAACATGGCAAGAAATCTAGTACCATCTTGATGTGGTTTGAGCGACTAATGGTGCCCGTATAGAGGTGTATTAAATGAGATCAATATCTTTGGAAATCACTCTGAGTACAACAGAACAACTGTTATTAAGATATCTTATCAATTTCCTTTGTAATAACTTTTAAAATTGTAAATAGATTAGGTTTGACTATGAGCACAGGGGATTTGTTGTGTGTTAAAGCTGGGTTTGAACTCTACAGTTAATCTAATCTTTACAAGTAGTTACTGTATAGTGCGTGTGTGTGACCCTGGAAGAGATGTGTGCGTAAAAATCTTCAAAACTAGTTTATATCCACAACATAAAAACCCTAAAAAGTTAACTGTCCAGTGTTTTGACCAGATTTGTGACCTAACTCTGCTGAAAAGACACTTGAGGCCAAGCACAACATGACTGTGGTTTTAAAGAGCTTGTCCTGTGTAGCATACCACAGACAGAACATAATACAGACTGTTATGAGTGAGGAACTGAGTCGGCAAACAACTATTCAAACATACGCCCCTCCAAATTACACCCACGATCGCAACTGCAAAACAGAAACTTGGAGGTCTCACATTATTTATTCAGGTTTGATCATTACTTTCAAGCCTTGGCGTTTCTTGGTTTAGAAGTTTTACACTACAGTTTGGCCTGTCACGATCATAAATTTTGAAAAAAGATATAGACGATAAACAATAATATGGAAAAAAAAAATCAGGATTCCCAGTTGAAAAATGATTCTTTTTAGACAGTATCATTAATGAGCATGAGCTGCTATGAATTAATGCAACACTTGAGTCACAGAAGTTATTTATGCAACCCTCTTAGCCTCAAATCTTCAGAAAACTAAAAAAACACTTCACCACTAGTACAAAGAAAAAATCCCCATGATAAATATTGACCCCTGAAAATGACTGTTCCATCTGTCATGTATTGACCGATGAGTCAATAGTAATTATCCTGACAGGCCTAACTACAGTATATGAGATACACTGACACGGACATCTTTCACTTTCTCTTAGATGCTTTTTCCTTTGGCTGCAACAGTAAATGGAAATGGAGCGTATAGATAGATTATGTCTGTAGAGAAATTTGTCACCTGCATTTGACCCATCCTGTAACCAGTGCACACTCTCAACCTCAGAAATCACAAACAGAAAAGGTCTTATTGCCATTGTCAGTGAAACAACTTCTTTGGGGCAATATAGTTCAACAAAACTATTAATAATTATAGTAAAATATAGATGTTTGGAGCAAAATTGACTCTTGTGAGCTTTAGGATGTTGTTACCTCATCAAAAACATACCTGGAGTTGTGTTTTGTTTTACACATGTTTGAGTAACCCTGCATAATTAGTCTGTCTACAACTCCAAAGCTCAAAATGCTCTGTTCCACCTTGTGATGTCATGTAGTAGTAGTTTTCAAGTTAACAGCTCCTTTTACCTTTTTGTTTGAGAGAAGAACTCAGCCTAAATATGCAGGGTTTGTGTGTTAAACATGTGTGAATGAAAAAAAAAAAACACAACTCAGGTTATGTTTTTGATGAGGAAACAATAGAAAATGGTGTAATATGGGCCCTTTTAAGAGTACCTGTATATAAAAAAGTTTGTGTCAGATTGTCAGTCCTACCCAGAGAGAGAAGGGGGTTCGTAGTGGGTCTTGTAGTCCCTGTGAAGACGTTTGGGGCAAAGATGGAGAAGGAAGTTCACTGGTCTGGATCAACGACTGAGGCTGTGGCCATGCAGTGTCATACTCTGTCTGCATCTCTGAGCGCTTCCTCCTCTGTATAATCTAAAAGACACAACAATAAAAGAAAATGCATAATATGGCTATTGTTCAAACTAATATGTAAAATTATTGCAAATTGGAAAATAATATCCTTCTGTATCTTGTTCAAAGCGTGAATAATTGGGTAGAATGAAAGTATAAATGGATAAATCCCTTCCCAATTGTGTTTTAAAATTATACAGCAATAAATGTGCTGATAAAAAACACATTTTAGCAAAGAAATAAAACCAAATGTTAATTAAGATTGGAAAGACATCAAAGCAGGAAAACATTTGATTATTTCTACAGTATCACTGTTTGAACACCAATACTGTGACATAAAAAGTACTTTTCAAAGACTTTATACTTGCTCTAAACAAATGCACAAATCTTTTTGTTTTTTATTTTATATGTATGTTTTTATTACGTATGTGTGTTATGTGTGTGTGGGATATTTCTGTGATTTTGGAGGAGGTAAGGTTGGGACCGCAGAGGAGGATGCTAGTACTAGTAATAAGTAAGTGAAAGAAGATACAAAGGATGTAAATGGGGGAAAAATAAATAAATAAATGAAATGAAATAAGTATAAAAGAAAATGAAAATAAACAACAACAACAATAATAATAATAATAATAATAATAATAATAATAATAATAATAATAATAATAATAATAATAATAATAATAATAATAATAATAATAATAATAATAATAATAAACAAAATGCTGTTATGATTGGTGAAGTTGTTTTGTGGTTGTTTTTTTTTTTGTTTTGTTTTTTTGCACAATCTTCAAGGGAGTAAAGATAAAGGGTTGCAAAAATTACCCATTTTATTTAAGCGGATTAACTTACTTTTTGTACAATCGTTGTGGCAAGTTCCTCTATGAGTTCTTCTTTGTGATCTCGTAGGTACCGGGCTTCATTCTGCTTTTCCTGCACACAAACAAACGCACATATAAAAGAATAAAAGTGTGAACGCCTCCTGCTGATATTGAGGCTTGTAGGTGGGAAATAGTAGTAGGATTGCATGAGAAAAACAGAAGTCTCACCAAACTGTCACTGAACTCCTCTGCTTTGGCGATGGCTTCTTCTATAGCCTCCTCAGCCACACGCAGGGCGACTGTGAGCGTCTCTGCCATGCTATGTCCTAGAGGAACAGGAAGAAACAAGTATAAGGACATATTCCAGCATATACTACATAAAATATAAAATGGCTCCACTGTAAATAGGGCAGTAATCCAATATGCTTTGCTGGTCCATAGTTTGACCCAGAAACAAAATCATGATCAAGCTTCACGGGTTCTTTTTCAAAAGCTCATATCATAGTGTTGTTCCCCATCACATCAACAGTGATGTTGGATTCATTCTCTTTATTTATATCAAAGTTCATTTGTATGGACGACAAAGCAATAACTGGCTGACAGCTGCTATTGTTCCTAATCTGTTTCACTCCTGTTCCAGTACTTGAATGTACGGACATATTATTTTTTCAGATTTCTATACATACTGTACTGTAATATTTATTCAACAGGAAATACCCAGATATTTAATAATAATAATAATTAAAACTGCAAGCAGTGATAAAGGCCCTCGCCACCCCTTGCGACCGCGAGGTACAAGCCACCGCGGAGATCCTGCCTTTCGTTCCCGCTTACATCGCTCCTCCCCCCAAAATCAGCAACTGAGTAATACTACTCCATTCATTCCAATGAGAGCATTTATGACATTGTCACGCCTGTACGGTTAGAAATAGAGGTATATCTTTATTGGCTTTTTTGTTCAGTATGATGAGAGGAATATGTGTACCAAATTTCCATGGTCTATGACAAAGTAATAATTTTTCATCCCAGTTAACCAAAACCCATGTATTTCAATGAGAAATGTCAGACGTTGCCATGGCAACACCTTTGAAAATAGAGGTATGGTGTCACTGACTTTTTTGTTCAGTATAGGAATAGGGATGTTCATGCCAAATTTCAAATGTTTGTGACAAAGTAATGTTTTTACATGCCATTTAAAATTTTCAAGGGGGCGCTGTGGAACAATTAACAACAATTTAAATAAATTGCATATCTATTCACTCAGATCAAGATTTTGAACAAAATGTATATTAATGCCGGGAAATAGGACACTGCATGTGTGAGTTATGCTCACTTTAACACGTCAAAATATTGCTTTTTTCTTTGATTGGTGGCCACACCCACATTTTATGATGTAGAAAAATCCAGGACAGTTCCATATAATCCCACATGGGTCTAGTTCATTTTGACCAATTTGCAAGTTTCTTGAATGAAAATCCAAGGCGCAATAAATCCAAATGTGAGAGGTAAAATTTTGGAAAAATGGGGTTCCGCCCACAATGGCAGACTTCCTGTAGGGTTTAGAGTGGGGTCATAATATAATTTTTTACTTGTCTTGAAATGTTCTATGTTTGTACCAAATTTCATTTGTCTACGACGAAAAAGGTCTCTAATTGCCGCAATGTATTTCAAATTTTGAGGTGGCACTAATGAGTCATTTTGATACGTTAATTTTTTTGAATATCAAAATAATAAATTTTTCACCAACCTTGAATTTTGGGTCCAATAAAATTGACTTTTCGTTAACGTTCAGGGGGCCAAAAGTGAAATCAAAGTCGCGAGCAAAATAATAATAATAAGAAGAAGAAGAATGGAAATGCATTTTCCACCCATTATTTTTCTCCTAAACCATAACAGCTACAGTCATGTGACTTTCTCACATTGTGCCCCATCACAAATAAGGCCCCTGTGAATTTTTTCACACGTTCACGTCAAAGCGTTTGTCTTCTACGAATTTTTGAAAATGAAATTTGAAGAGGGCGCTAGAGAGCCATTTTGTGAGAGAGTGCCTTGATTTGCATACCATTGCGGTCAGCTCACAAATGTGCATAAACGCTGTATTAGCGTTTTCCCAACAAAAAATGTGTGAAAGATAAATATTTTATTGAAATATTGCAAAAATTGCGATTTTGTTGAAAATTCACCCTGACCACACCCAAAGTCATAATCAAAATGTAATTGTTAATCTTTAATCACACATGAGTTTAGAGGGATTTGGCCAAATTTGAAGTGTTTGTGATGAAAACTGGGCGAGAAAATGTCCTGAATGCGAGGGTGTGCACTTTTGTCGTTCTCGGGTTTGATCCAATATGGCCGACTTCTTGTACACTTTAGGGTGGGGCCATAATATCATTTTTGTCATGTCCCGACATGTACTATTTTTTGATGTGAGTTTCGGATTTTTACGTCGACTTTTTTCCGAGTCGGGCTCCCATTGGCCCCATGAAAATCAAAGTTTGAGGTGGCGCTACTGAGTCGTCTTTCGTTATTTTTTCTCGGGGTCTTTTGTGACAATTAGAGCTCGTTGAGTTCTAATTTTTGACACCACTCACTGCCATGTCGGGGCGTGTTTACTACTTGATTTTTGCCATTTTCCGGGTTTCAGACGCGGTTTTAATGAGTCCCTCGCCGGGACGGAGTCCCAGGCTCGGGCCTAATAATGGAATTTTTTTTTCCACCCATTATTTTTCTCCTAAACCATAACAGCTACAGTCATGTGACTTTCTCACATTGTGCCCCATCACAAATAAGGCCCCTGTGATTTTTTTCAAAAGTCCACAACAAATCGTTTGTCTACTACGAATTTTTGAAAATGAAATTTGAAGAGGGCGCTAGAGAGCCATTTTGTGACAGAGCGTAATGACATGCATATCATTGCGTTCAGCTTACAAATGTGCATAAACGCTGTATTAGCGTTTTCCCAACAAAAAATGTGTGAAAGATAAATATTTTATTGAAATTTTCCAAAATTTGCGATTTTGTTGAAAATTCACCCTGACCACACCCAAAGTCATAATCAAAATGTAATTGATAATCTTTAATCACACATGGGTTTAGTGGGATTTGGCCAAATTTGAAGTTTTTGTGATGAAAACTAGGCGAGAAAATGTCCTGAATGCGAGGGTGTGCACTTTTGTCATTCCCGGGTTTGATCCAATATGGCCGACGTCCTGTACATTTTAGGGTGGGGCCATAATATCCTTTTTGTCATGTCCCGACATGTACTATTTTTTGATGAGTTTCGGATTTTTACGTCGACTTTTTTCCGAGTCGGGCTCCCATTGGCCCCATAAAATGAAAGTTTTAGGGGGCGCTGTGGAGCAATATAAAATCTGACCTGTGTAAATTGTATATCTATGTGTTCAGATCAACATTTTGAATAAAAAAGTATATTCATGCCGGGACGTAGGACACTAACTGTGTGAGTTACATGCAATTAAAAACTTTAAAAAATGGCTTTTTTCTTTGCAGGCTGGCCACACCCACATTTTATCACTTAGAAAATTCCAAAAGAGTTGCTTATAATCCCACATGGATCTACTTCATTTTGACAAATTTGCAAGTTTGTTGAATGAAAATCCAAGGCGCAATAAATCCAAATGTGAGAGGTAAAATTTTGAAAAAATGAGGTTCCGCCCACAATGGCCGACTTCCTGTAGGGTTTAGGGTGGGGTCATAATATAATTTTTTACTTGTCTTGACATGTTCTATGTTTGTACCAAATTTCATTTGTCTACGATGAAAAAGGTCTCTCATTGCCGCAATGTATTTCAAATTTTGAGGTGGCGCTATTGAGTCATTTTGATACATTAATTTTTTTGAACATCAAAATAATTAATTTTTCACCAATCTTGAATTTTGGGTCCAATAAAATTGACTTTTCGTTAACGTTCAGGGGGTCAAAAGTGGATTCAAAGTCGCGACCAAAATAAGAAGAAGAAGAAGAAGAAGAAGAAGAATAATGGAAACGCATTTTCCACCCATTATTTTTCTCCTAAACCATAACAGCTACAGTCATGTGACTTTCTCACATTGTGCCCCATCACAAATAAGGGCCCTGTGAATTTTTTCACAGGCCCACGACAAATCGCTTGTCTTCTACGAATTTTTAAAAAATGAAATTGAAGAGGGCGCTAGAGAGCCATTTTGTGAGAGAGTGCCTTGATTTGCATATCACTGCGTTCAGCTCACAAATGTGCATAAACGCTGTATTAGCATTTTCCCAACAAAAAATGTGTGAAAGACAAATATTTTATTGAAATATTGCAAAAATTGCGATTTTGTTGAAAATTCACCCTGACCACACCCAAAGTCATAATCAAAATGTAATTGTTAATCTTTAATCACACATGGGTTTAGTGGGATTTGGCCAAATTTGAAGTGTTTGTGATTAAAACTGTGTGAGAAAATGTCCTGAATGCGAGGGTGTGCACTTTTGTCGTTCCCGGGTTTGATCCAATATGGCCGACGTCCTGTACATTTTAGGGCGGGGCCATAATATCATTTTTGTCATGTCCCGACATGTTCTATTTTTTGATGTGAGTTTCAGATTTTTACGTTGACTTTTTTCCGAGTCGGGCTCCCATTGGCCCCATGAAAATGAAAGTTTGAGGTGGCGCTACCGAGTCGTCTTTCGATATTTTTTCTTGGGGTCTTTTGTGACAATTAGAGCTCGTCGAGTTCTAATTTTTGACACCACTCACTGCCATGTCGGGGCGTGTTTACTACTTGTTTTTTGCCATTTTCCACGCTCCGGACGCGGTTTTAATGAGTCCCTCGCCGGGACGGAGTCCCAGGCTCGGGCCTAATAATGCCTCGGTGGTGGTAAGCTACTATTGTAACCACAGCTGCCCTGGGGTAGACTAACACTGACCAGCACCAACATTCACACACACACACACACACACACACACACACACACACACACACACACACACACACCCCCCCCCCCACACACACACACACACACACACCACTTTCATACTAGGCAATGTGGGTGAAGTGTCTTGCCTAAGGACACTAACAATTTTCGCCACTGGCGCCCCACTGTGGCCCCTGGAATTCTCTGTGGTCTCTCATCAAAGTACTAACCAGGCCCGGCTTTGCTTAGATTCTCAGATCTGACAAGATCAGGCTTTGCCAAAGAGCTTTGGCCACACAAGGATGTTTGGCCACCATTTAGGTTAGCTTGCAATTCATAACACTCTCCTATGTTTTGTTTGTTGACATTTAGACATCTTGAAAGTTACTGCTCAAATTAAATTAGCAAATAAAGAACGTCCTTGTTGCAGACAACAATTTCCTTCACCGGTCAGTGCCTGATTTATTTAGTCAAACTCACAAGTCTCAAAACATATGAATTATTCATATGGTTCAGCATCACAGAGTTCAATGTTACATTATTTTATTAAATCAAGGCGCCACTGCAAACCCTTTTGCAGATGTAATCCGACCAGAGGGGGGTCACATGCCAGACTAATCTGTCAGCATATAGAACCAAGCAAAACATGAAGGGAATTTGATGTAAAGTGTAAAATAATATCCAAACCACTCCACAGCAATCAATGTTCTGCTGTGTTAATATCAAATGAATAGTTTTATCTGATCCCACAATCCATTACATGTCCCAAACACAGAATTTGCATGCTGGCAGAGATGTAAGTGGCAGATCTGCTCATTGTATAAACATAATTATCAGTGAGCAAATTGAATTAGGCATGTTGTTAAGTGATCAAATCAAACTGTTTGAACATGCATTTGTTTGTGAAACTGCAAACAGCACAGACGTGATGGTCCAAAAGTGCTGGCCAGGAGGGCGTAATTAATTATGAGTGCTTCTATTTTTTTATACTAAACTATTAAACGCATATCGGCTTGTGTGCATTTCAATGAAGTGTTTTAATGCCTGTTTCGAACTGTAATGGTGGCTTTATCCAACGCACCTTTTGAACCTACACTTGTTAAAGCATCACTTATAGCTGTCAAACATAAACACTAACAAACAGATGAAATGTTAAATAATGCACTTAAAGCGTCAAAAAACACAAATGTCAACTATAATTGCAGCAGAGATAACCCAGAATGCACGTCTCTCACCTTCACTTTGTTTGTAGAAGGCTGCTTCACTGCCACAGATGCTGCCATCATTCTCGTTGCTTCCCTCGTGAACACTGCTTTCTGTAACAAAAGAGAAGAAAAATAACAATTGTAGATAAAGCTTTTCACACAAAATCAAAATATTCCTTATAAAAAACAACAACTATAATTACGATTTCAACACAGTCAAAATTGAGACATGTTTTACTACCCCCTTTGTCCCGCCATCAAGTGCTCAATTTGTCATCACATAATTTCTTTTTGATCATTTTTCCCATGAAAGGAGACAAAAAGAAGACAGTACTAGTTCACCTAATGATCACTGTTTTAACACACGCACTTATCAAAAGAGTATCTATGACAACTTAAAGCAAGATGGATCCCAAAGGAGAATCACTATTTGTAATATTTGGACAAGTTGACTTAAATAGAGCAAGAAACAAGCAAATGACGAATGTTGCGAGTCTAAAGTACAGCAACCGGCATTCACCTATTCCCACCGTGGCTTATTAACTCACTCTAAAACATTCAAACTGCGGTCACATTTTTATCCTGGCCTTCTCTAGAGTCTACCAATAGAAAATAACAATGTATAGCTATGGATACTGTTACAAGATATGAGTTCAAATTGATATGAAGATTAATTTAGTGTGTAATCGGCAGCAGCAGCAAGCATTTTGAAACATTACAGTAGTTATTAAGGTTAAGAAGAGTGTGAAACTGAAAATACGCACTTGCTATGTGGATTGGTGAATCTGAATTGTGGGGTAGGACATCCACTTTATGTGCCTCTAACCCTGATTCATCATCTAAATGCTAAAAGTTGATTGATTCATGGATGTTTGTATAATCAAGTATTGGTAAATTGTCACATTTTTATATAGCGTCTTTCCACCTTTCAAAGCACTCAAAGCGCTTTACATCAAGGAATCACTCAGCCATTCACACACACATTCATACACCAGCGTACGCAGACACTGGGGGCAAGATGGGTAAGTGTCTTGCCCAAGGACACAACAGCATTATTTATTTGTATGAGCTGGAATCGCGGCGTCAACCTTCAGATCAAGACAAACACTTTACCAACACTACGCTGCATTGTCTGCATTACTGACTTGAGTGCTCAGAAAATTTCCGTTTTCACCCAACCCCTATCCCCGCCCACAGCTCTGTACTGTGATTATTCAAACTATTCAAACATAGAAAAACTGATACAATGATTCATTAGCTGCTCATCAAAAGCTTTAGACTCCAGTCCAACTAATATGTACCAAAAAAACCCAAAACACTAATAGAGAGTGTAACTTCTCTTCAGCCCTTGACCACAGGCAGTGCCCAGAGTCAATTTTCAAAACTCTCCCAGACAAAACACAGGATCAGTCTGGCTCCTGCCCTCACCCCAGAAACTCACATGATTTTTTATTCAAAGCCAAGATACTAAATTATCCAAATCTTTCCTCAAACTTTGGCTTAAGCCTTCTCTTCTGTCCCGTTGTTGACAAAATAACCAAGTTTACGCTCCAAAGCTCTCTATTTAGTTTGGATTCATCTGCACTTTTTACAAGTAAGAAATTTCACCATAAAAGAAAAATATACTTAAATACACCCATAATGCCACGATGGTCCTTGTCCTACCTCTATGAAATATGAAATAATCCTCAAAACAGCCTATTTCTCCATTGTAACTAAAAGCATTCTTTAGTGATTCCTTGTGAAAGCTGCATCCAGAACTGAACTGACCTGGTAGAGCGTCACTTACTCCCACTGTCTCAATGTGACAAACTGTGACTCAACAATGCTTACATCTGATGCTTCACACATTGCTTCAGATATCCAGTCTATCAAACTTGACTTCTTAAAAAGCCTCTGCTGCTTTGTGCAGTAGTAGTAGTACAGTACCGCATGGATTATATTATATATTTTGTATCCAAATATATATTTTGGGAAAGAATGAAACAAATGTGAATCCATGGGTCAACACCATAGACTGTATGGACATAGCTAACCTGCTAGCCGCTGCGTTCCAAATAGGAAGTGATCGTGGGTGCACTTCCAGCTCCATTCACTCTGGCTCCAATTCACTTGACCTTTGAAAATTGTCACCCCTCTCTCTGTAACTGCTGCTGTCAGGCTCGTCATTTTGGTCTTAAAATGTTCGTATTAACCCACTCTACATAATCCTGGTATTTTTATTTCACTATTGTGTCCGGAACTCAACATCGGAACATTAATAACAGACAAATCAGGCGCCTTCTTTCCATGAGGTCACTCCCGCTAGCATTTGTAATAGGTTTGATTGACAGCGTTGCTAAACCAGCAGTACAGACGGGAAAGGGCATTGCCTTCAACAGCCTCACTCTGGATTGGCTCTTTGTTGCTACGACGGAATTCCTAAGATTCAACTTGGCTCCAAATTCGCCCCTATAACTGCTAGTCTCGATGAGGTTCATTTGACTGGAGCCGAACGCTATAGGTGACGTCACACTCCCTTAGTCCACTTTTTTAAACAGTCTATGGTCGAGACAAATACCTGGGAATCCATTGCTTTGTTTCTGGATTAGTCATTTCTATAGTAATTTTGCCATTATGATAAAGCTTATTCTGGTAATGATGCATACATAATGAATATATAAACAAAAAAATGACAAACACGATCTCAGAGTAGTGGTCCGTTTGCTAACTTTGAACATTTACAAAACAATTTAAAGCTGCACTATGTAACTTGCGCGGTGGGGGTTCGCCACCTGGGTTATGGTTGGCATTAAACTTTTTTTCTCCAAAGTTTTTTGAACAATAAAAGCACCTATTTTTTATTTTTTATTTGAATAGATTATTTTTATGGGTTTAGTTTGTTTTCATTCCTGACAGTTTCAACTACTCACAGGTGCTGTGATGTGTCCCATCAGGGAAAAAGAACCAGACCGGAAGACAAGATGCACCTCATTGGACTAATTAAAGTATTGTAATGTACTGTAATGATTCTGAATAGATGCAGTAAATGCTGTACTGTGGGGGCCTGGCAAATCCAGAACGATATCTCTGTATTTTTTATAATAATAATATCAGTCTGCAATCAGATCAGTTTTTTGACTCATGTGAAATGAAGGAGTTCATTGGTCACTTACGATTTACAAATAAAATCAAATTTCTCTCACATTAAAAGACTTTAGTGCTTGCTCATTGATTCTGCAGATATTTGTGATATTGTACAATGCATGTCCCTGATTGGCTAATCCACCTGTCAATCATGCCCATTTGAAAACACCAAGATTTACCGGTGACCAGACTCATATCTTTGTAAAGTATTGAAGAAGTGTGTATCCCAGACAAGTACTGAACATTCCAGGAAAAGTTACATAGTGCATCTTTATATTGTTTAGTAAAATGTTCACAGTTGCCAAATGGAGCACTACACTGTGATTGTATGTGTCATTATTTATTACTCACTTCTGATACATCACAATGAGTCACACTACATGACAAAGCGTCTGGGAAACAGCCACTGGTGTGACAATAACAATAGAAAACAATGATACACGGTTTTGTGCCTAAGCTCGTCCCCGGTCCTGTCTCCACAGCGATGATGGTGGGGAAGCAGGTTTATAAGTTCAACATATTTCAGCTCACGTCTAACCCGCTGTCTCTGACCAGCGTCTAACCTTTGTACCGGGGACAGACTCAATGTCTCCATGGCAACCAGGCAAGACGACATCATCACGCGATATCGGCGACTTCGGGAGTCAATGCACTGTACTACACCTGTGTCTACATACAAGCAAGGTGGGATCAATAAGACAAGCAAACAAGATAGAGTGCAGGGATTTGCTAATTCCCATCTGACAAAAGTCCAATACTCATCCATTCGAAAAATACACATGAGAAAATACTGTGTTTTTAGGTAACTATACAAACAATGGCATGTTTTATGTTTGCAGTAGAGAAATATACATGAATGTTGTGACAGTGGAAAGTCCTGATTAGTAATGTCAAGATTATTTAGTTAAAGTGATTAAAATTGATTCTTGTGAAGTTTTATCCATGTTATAATGTTATTACCTCAGCGAAAAACATACCTTTCTGTATCTCCAAAGCTCAAAATCCACCTTGTGATGTCATGTAGTGGCAGTTTTCAAGTTAACAGCTACTTTTTACCTTTAGTTCATGAGAGAATGGCAATTCCAGGGCTGAAACTATCCAAATGATTGTAGTGAAGGTGTGTGGAGTTTAAAAACACATTGGAGCACTTCCTGTATTACCACATGACATCACAAGGTGGAACAAAGTGTTTCCAGTTTGAGAGAAGATCGAAACCTAAATATGCAGGGTTTGTGTGTTAAATATGTGTAAATGAAACAAAACACAACTCCAGGTATGTTTTTGATGACCAAGCAGCATTTTAACAAAGATAGAGAGTAATATGGGCCCTTTTATAGAAATTATTAACAACACACGTATTATCTAAAAAGTTAACTTGGTTTACAGACTCTCTTCTTTCAATTTATTTGGCCTCCCCAATGCCAAATCCTTGTAAACCTTTAAGATGGTGTCTGGCTCAGCTCTTATTGGATCAATTCTGTGCCCATTCACCGTTCACTGCCTCTCTCACCAACTCAGGCCGGATTTGCTCCAAGTAGTTGAACTTCTGTCCCTCAGGCCTATTTCTTTTTAAGCTTGATGGTTAGACACTCAGAAAAATGTCTTCTCTTTCATTGCTACTTGGAGTTGAGTGGATAATCACACAGGCATTTTTTGCAGTAACTTTTCATAACGTCATTTTAGCTTTACCTTTTGCAAACTGCTAAAAATAGTGCAGCGAAGAATATGAGGAGAGACAGAAGAGATAGCTGAAAGAGTCCAGACGGTTTCCTTTCAATTACAATGCAGCAGCTGGCAGCAGTAGCTTCACTGTTGTCCTCAAAACAACACAGCGTTCAAAACATGCCAGTCAGAAAGGTAATGAGCAGAAAAGAACCAGTCGACAGCAGCACTTAGATAGAGAGGTAAAATTAGAAATGTCCACTTCAGTTTGGATACTTCAGTATAGAACAATCATCGAAATGGAGTTCAAACCTGGCTGGAAAATAAGTCCCTGTGTGCGCTGATGGGTAATTGGTCACAGGTCGGAGATATTCTTGACAATTGCAATCAAACAAGAAAGGCAAATGAAGGTGAAAATCTGAACACGAGAGCTACAGCTATTAACATATCATTATCATACATGCATTGTAAAACAGAAGTGTCTCAGTCGCACTTCTTGTTAAGGAGTCAATGAATAAAATTGAGAAGCTAAACGCTCATCTATGTTATAATGTTGTTTCCTCATCCTCCTTGTTTCATTCACACATGTCGAAGATGTGAAGTGTCTGGGGTGAGGGGAGTCTGGTAGTCTCTACTTAAGACTGTTGCCCCCGCGACCCGGCCCCGGATAAGAGGCAGAGAATGGATTGAGGGATGGATGTTTAACACACAAACCCTGCATTTTTAGGCTATTCTCTCAAACTGAAAACACTCTGTTCCACCTTATGATGTCATGTGGTAATACAGGAAGTGCTCCACTGTGTTTTTAAGCTCCATACACCTTCACTTGAATAATTTAGATAATTTCAGCCCTGATATTGCCAGTCTCCACTGAACAAAATGTAAAAAGTAGCGGCTAACTTGAAAACTACAGCTTCATGACATCACAAGGTGGAACAGAGCATTTTGAGCTTTGGAGATATAGACAGACTAATAATAAAGTGTTACTCAAACATGGGTGAATGAAACAAAACACAACTCCAGGTGTGTTTTTGAGGTGGTAACAACATTATAACACGACTTAAAGCTCAGAAGATTCAGTTTTGCGTAACTACA
Organism: Periophthalmus magnuspinnatus; assembly: GCF_009829125.3. NCBI lineage: Eukaryota > Metazoa > Chordata > Actinopteri > Gobiiformes > Gobiidae > Periophthalmus > Periophthalmus magnuspinnatus. The sequence goes on along the minus strand of NC_047145.1, from coordinate 18,630,117 downwards.
TCAGGATTTTGGTCATGTTTAGTGTTTGAGTTTGTTTTATTGTCCAAGCTAACACAATGCAGTAATATATACAGGTAGAGAATTCTGTCTATATTCGCACACAATTAAGTCATAAAACCTAATCTTGCTTTTATAAATTAATGTTGATTATGTATTTCTGTTACATCTGTTTTAGCTGATTGCGTTTTAGGTCATTTTCCTCTTCTGTCACTAATGAACTAAACAAAATGATCATATTTAGATGGCTCACATTTTGAAGCACAATGAGGTTTACCAGATGCTGTTCTTGTCTGACCCATGTGACTTTTCCTCGCTGTAACGTGACAGATACGGCTTTGAGCTGCTGTTTAACACTGTGCCCTCTGCTGCTGTAGCTGCTATCTTTCAAAGGGTAACAAACACACTGTACCCGTCCCTATAGGCAGCAGTATAGGGCCCTGTATCCATTAACGGCCACATTTCTCTCCTCGCACAAGGTCGAAATGCTGTGTTGTTGAACGAGCCGTGTTTAATCTTCCCTGCTGAGTTTGTCTGCAGGAAAGGACGGTCTTTATAAACAGGACCAAAAGCATGACAATTACCTGTAACTAGGGATGGGATAATAAACAATAATATCGTTTATCGTGATGAAAAGGCTTGACAACAACATGGAGCGCATTTTTAATACGATTATAATGATTCATATCCATAACATTTTTAAACTTGAATAATTATCGTGATATCATTGTTGATCGCAATTATTTTGGCCATGATAATCGTCACACAAAATTTCAATTTTTTCACATTCTTACCTGTAACTGCAACTGCATAAAATAGAGCTGGGCAGTTAATACAATTTTAATGAAGATTGAGATTATCGAGATTCACTTTTGTGTCATCGTTAATAATGCTCTGGTCTGGCCCTACAGATTTTTCTTTGCACGACTGGATTTTTGCTTACTTGCATTTTTGGTTATGTTTTGGCTATATTATAAGATTTGAGCTGTAAAAGGTTGAATTAACAACTTCTATGACTCATTACAGATGCAAACTAAGTACTAAAGCTGTTTATTTATTGCAGCTCAGGGCTTTTTAACAATGTTGGAGATTTTGTGGTATAAATCTGCTCTTGGGTTTTTGTATCAGTGGCATAAATTTGTTTCAATGTTATCGTTTATTGTCTATATTTTCTTCAGCCATATGTTGCACTTCAAAATGTGTTCTTGTGCCAGGCCCATGTGGTTCTCCTCCAGGTTTCTTTTCTTTACCACAGTTTTTTGTGAGTTTTTCATTGCCAAGGAGAGTCTAAGGAGAGGGAATGTTTTGGGACAGTTAATCACTTGCTTGTTTTCTAATGAATGTGGTTTAATCTGCTTGTCTGTTATTGACCAATGTCTGTTTCACTGTTGGATTTTCTAAATTTCTGTTGGTTAAATCAATGATCCTGTTGATCCCCAAGAGGCAGCTGCTGTTGTGATTTTGGGCTTTACAAAAATAAATGTAATTAAATTGAACTGAATTTTTAACCGAGAGGTCTACAGCCAATCCTCTGTCAGCAAAAGTTTGTGGTTTGGAGAAGAGTTTTAACTTTAGTGGAAAACATTGTGATATTTTTGTGTTTGTACTGATTAAAAGTCTTTTGTTTATGTTCACGAAATCAATACTTAAAGCTATTTTTATTATAAGAAAACCAAATTGAAAAACAAGATCCATATGAGGAAAAACATGATTTGTTTGCCTGATCACTCAGCCATAGTTTTACACTTTGATTATTGGTGAGTAGTAAGCTAGTAGTATTTTAATGGTTCAGAAGTAGCATTGCTGAGACAAGTGCATAGGCTGCATAAAGAATTGAGTGTGAGGGAGGCAGGGAGGGTGCAATTCTGTCAATCAAACCTGTTGCTAACGCTACCAGGAGCAACCTCGGGGGAAAAAGGCAACTGATTTGTCTGTTATTAATATTCATAATTTGATTTACAGACAAAATACCAAAATAGAAAAATCCAGGATCATGTGGAACTGGAAAATACGAACATTTTAAGATCAAAATGACGAGCCTGACAGCAGAATTTACAGAAAGAGAGACAACATTTTTTCAATAGAAAGTGAATTGGAACCAGAGTTGATAGAGCCAGAAGCGCGCCCATGCTCACTTCCTATTTGAAATGAGGCAGCTATGTCCATTTACATACAGTCTATGGATAAGTGTAAAGGTGTAAAATGGTGAAGAAGCTATGTTATGTAAACGTCCATCTGACAGTGCAACATATTATAAGATGACAGGTTTTCAATGTGCATATTTATGTCACCTTTTCCATTTCTATCTTGTTCCCTCCTCTTCTCTTTTATACAATACAACATGTTTGAAGGTGATAGTTTGAATGAGTTTAGATTCATGATCCATTTAGAAGACACAATAGTGACAGCAGATATATTCAAACACATTACAGTTAAGTTAGTGTTGAAAAATCTGTGTCATTTGTGTTTCATAACCACGGCGAATGCTTCAGGTGGTGTTTTTATGACGCTACTACAACAAGAACAGGACGATTAAGGGAAATTGTACTTGGATGGAGGCATTGTCAAAACAACTCATGGTTCTAAAGTGCTGGGGCAGAGACGCAAAAAGACAAGAAAGGGCAGTATTCGAGAAATATCTCTTTTATTATTGGTTTGAGATGTATGTGCTGACAAGAAACAAAAGGATAAACAGTGTCTGAGATGGTAACCTGAGACAAATATCTACTGTAACTATAGCTTTCTGTGGGTAACAGTGAAAGCAGCATTCGCCTGTTAAACATTATCTTATTATGCAGATTTTTAAGATGGGGTCAATAAATGGTCAAATTTTTATGCAGCGCTTTTCCACCTTCAAGACACTCAAAGCGCTTTATATCAAGGAGCCACTCACCTATTCACACATTATGCAAACACTGGGGGTGAGGACTGTCTTGCCCAAGGACACAACACCAGTAATCATCTGTGGGAGCTAGAACCTCACTGCCAAACTGTGGGTCAGTGGATCAACCAATGATGTTTTTATGAGCAGGATTCAAACCACCGACCTTCAGATCAGACGACGAACACCCTACCAATTGAGCTACTGTCGCCCCAGATTGCTGTAATCGCTTAGATAATTGTCTTTCAGAATTTTATCATAAAACCTAACAATTACTGGTTGGTTATCTTTTTTAAAAATGCTATTAAAAATGCTGTCCTTGATAGAGGTTACAGATTAGGACAGTTGTACAAAAGTAGAAAGCTTTTCCGGTAATAAACTTCTGAGTATTTTGACACCACTTGACTACAGTTTTGCAGATTACTTTGAGACTAAACCCCTCATATCTCCGCTCACATTAATTACACTTTTGAGCTTTACTGGGATCAGTGCGTAGCATCTGCTGATCCACTTAACGAGCTGCTTATACGGGCTCAAAAGTGGAGATTTATTTAGAAAAAGTCTAATAATTTATTTCTAAGAACTCACTTTTTGATCATTCAGTGTGTAAGATTTATCTGGTGGTACAACTCTCTCGTGGCCATGTGAAGCCAACAGCGCGAAAAAATGGCACTGGATCGCACTGAGAGGCCTTCATGAATGTTCAATTGCTTTACTCATTGAAGGTCATAGCTTCTCTCCAGAGACTGAATGTAAAATGTCTGACGTCTCCTGCTCGATCGAAATGAGTTTCCTCTGCAAGGTGGCTGGGCGCTCCTTTAGAGAGAGGGTGAGGAGCTCAGTCACATGGGAGGAGCTGGGAGTGGAGCTGCTGCTCCTCCACATTAGGAACCCCCTGGAGGAGCTGGAGGAAGAGTCTGGGGTGTGGGGAGTCTGGGAGTCCTTGCTTACACTGCTGCCCCTGTGACCCAGATAAGCTAAGAAGATGGATCGATGGATGGAAGTCTCCTGTTGCTTGGGTATTTGTTTAGCTATAGCTCGTCTTCAACGGCTGATGCAAAACATGAATCTTAGAACAAGTCAACACAGAGATCTATGTGCTATTTGTTGCTCTTATGACTTTTATGTATTATAAAAGTAGACTGCTGAACAAGAAAAACTGCTGATTTTTCAATAAATATATTTATATCACCTTTTTCCATTATATTTCTGTCATTTCTTTTTAGACAGAATACTATTTGAATAAGCTAGTTATAGTTTACATTCATGATTAAATTGTTGGTCTCAGGCTACTCAGAGATTTGTTTAGCTACAGCTCGTCTCTCCAGTGACTGATACTGATACATGAGTCTAGAACAGCAAATGGCAAGTCAACATAGGCGGATTATTGGCGGATATTGGTCTTATGACTTTGGTCTAATACATAAAAGTAGCTCTGATCCAGCTCACAATTGGACCTTTGTCAAACTCATTCAAATTGTTGCATGTAATACATCTACTTTTCAAACAAAAACACAACTGCATAAACACTTTGCGCATCAGTGATCATAATGGTATGCCTGATCCAATGACATAAGCCGGGTATATTTTCAAAATGTGCACAGTCTTGAATCTTGCTTTATCGTGCTCTGTTTAACTGCTCCAATAAAATCATAATTGTTTAGCTGAACTGGAAAGGTCTCACTCCAGTTAGCTGCTATAAGGCACTTGTCCAGAGTTCCATACATTTTGCCAGGCTTTCATTAATTAAACTAGCTTGTGTTTATTTGATCAAATCTAAATGGCATCAAATTAAACAGAGTAAGCTGTAGCATATTAATATGGCTTTTACCATTACAGCGACTACCATTAAGCTCCATATGCCTCATAGTTTAACAGTTTGGCATTAAAATGATCATAAACGATTTAACATGCAAGTGATTAAACCAGTGAATTTTTCCAGTTACCACCAGACCAGCCTCTTCTGAGTTCACCACCACTGCTCCGTGTGAAACAGCCCAGTGCAGTTTCAGCTTCCAGTCTGAGCATGTTATTTAAGCTTTTATTGTTTCTCTGTGTCTTGTAAACTATTCTCCTCTGCCTTGTCTATTAAATTAAATGATATCAAACAATAGCACTGGGTCAGATATTGCAGTCGTAAAAAAATGGTTTTATATCAGAAATGGAAGAATTTTTATGAGAGAAACCAAATCATACACAGGCTACTTTGCTCTTTTGCATCAGAATTGTTTTAGTTGTTTTGTTTTGTTTGTTTTTCTTCAAATACATACATTTGTGAACCAAAGTAGATAAATACTAGTGAAATATTAAAGGCCTATATTACAAAATTTCCTGAGCTATGTTATAATGTTGTTTCCTCATCACAAAAATAACTGGAGTTGTGTTTTGTTTCACTCACATGTTTATCTAGGCTGATTTTTTTCCCCCGCACAAACTGAAAACACTCTGTTCCACCTTGTGATGTCATGTGGTAATACAGGAAGTACTCCACTGTGTTTTTAAACTCCATACACCTTCACTAGAATTTGGATAATTTCAGCCCTGGAACTGCCAATCTCCACTGAATAAAAGGTAACTAGTAGATGTTAACTTGAAAACTACAGCTTCATGACATCACAAGGTGGAACAGAGCATTATGAGCTTTGGAAATGTAGACAGACTAATAATAAAGAGCTACTTAAACATGTGTAAATGAAATAAAACACTCCAGATACATTTTTGAGTAGGTAACAACATTATAACATGACTAAAATCTCATAAGAGTCATTCGGTAACACTTTAAAATACGGTCCGGGACTTACCAGTACTTACGGTGGTAGTTAGTAGATACTTGACTGGTAGTTACGGTGGTACTTACAGTGGTAGTTTGTGGTACTTACAGTGGTACCTATAGTGGTACTTACAGTGGTACTTACAGTGGTACTTACAGTGGTACTTACAGTGGTAGTTTGTGGTACTTACAGCGGTACTTATAGTGGTACTTACAGTGGTACTTACAGTGGTACTTACAGTGGTACCAGAAGTGATACTTAGACTAATAACTACTGGTACTAGTACTGGTACTTACTGCAAAATCATATGAAGTGAATGGTATTAAAGAATATGGTGTTATTAGGCATATGAATCTTTGATTTCATTATACGTTCATAGAAAATACACAAGACAAAACACTGTGAAAACACAAACACTTTATTATGACAAATTTCACATTAATACGACAATCAGATTTAAAAGAAATTTCCAATAATGACAATAACAAATAAATGACACGTTTTAAATGAACATGACAGTGATACATACTGTAAAATATCAATACTTTAACTGCTATTTTAAAGCGAGACATTATGGTACTTGCACTATTAATTACTGGTACTTACTGTAGTTTATACTGGTAATTACTAGTACTTTCCGTGGTACTTACTGCTGTATGTACTGGTAATTACCATAGTAACTATTATGGTAATAGCAGTTAAAGTATTGATATTTTACAGTATGTATCACTGTCATGTTCATTTAAAACGTGTCATTTATTTGTTATTGTCATTATTGGAAATTTCTTTTAAATCTGATTGTCGTATTAATGTGAAATTTGTCATAATAAAGTGTTTGTGTTTTCACAGTGTTTTGTCTTGTGTATTTTCTATGAACTTATAATGAAATCAAAGATTCATATGCCTAATAACACCATATTCTTTAATACCATTCACTTCATATGATTTTGCAGTAAGTACCAGTACTAGTACCAGTAGTTATTAGTCTAAGTATCACTTCTGGTACCACTATAAGTACCACTGTAAGTACCACTGTAAGTACCACTGTAAGTACCACTATAAGTACCGCTGTAAGTACCACAAACTACCACTGTAAGTACCACTATAAGTACCACTGTAAGTACCACTATAAGTACCACTGTAAGTACCACAAACTACCACTGTAAGTACCACCGTAACTACCAGTCAAGTATCTACTAACTACCACCGTAAGTCCCGGACCGTATTTTAAAGTGTTACCAGTCATTCTTGTGTAATATAGGACCTTTAAACCCTGAAAAAAAATCTAAAAGCTGTAATCTAAAACACTTTTTCATAAAGTTATAGGCCATGTTGGGTCTGTCACGCCTAACTGCACTTTGAATCTGGTAATACTAGTGATGACTACCATTAATTCTCTCAGCTCAAAACCCTGGAACAAAATAATTATATCTGCAACTACTTGAAATCCTGCACATCCGTTTCCTAGCAGACTTTTCCAGTTTGGGATGATCCCTGTGAGGGTTTGTTTTATCCACTTAATCCTGGACACTAGAGCTTGACATGAATCCGTGTGGGGAGGATGGAGACAGAGCGATCATGTTTCAGCGGGGTCAAAACAAAGTTACCAGAGCAGGGCATTCTGGGTAACAATACCATAGAGAGAGCAGGATAAAGAGGGATTACCTCAGACAAGACAGGTCCAAAAATAACATAATAACACTAGTTGAAGTTAAATTTGATTTAATTAGAAAAAAATAACAAAAGTAATCCTGCACTTTAGGCTTTCCAGTGAATGATTTTCCAGATCCAGTCCCACCACACAAAATTAATTTGAAATCAATAGCCATTAATCAACGCTTCACTATTCCCATTAATGCTTGCAGCGACGAGAGCATATCCAATTATATAGACACCAGACTGTGGGGCAATAACAACACAAGGTTAGTAAATGTAAGGAATGTGACTTAAACACAACATACTCATTATATATCATGCTACATTTGCAAACAATCAATCTGTATTTGATTGCCTACGAATCCAGAAAAATATCTCTTTGTATTTTTTATACAGATTAATATCAGTCTAGTCTCCAAGTCCTCTGTTGCGTCTCAGCCCCGGTCAAACGTGATCGTCGGAGTCGTTTTTTTTCAGTGACACATGTGAAACAAAGGAGCTCATTGGTCACTTAAGATTTAGAAATAAAATCAAAAGTATCTCACCTCAGATTAACAGTTTAGTACTTCATTCTGCAGAAATCCGTGAAGTTTTTCAGCTCTTTGTTATATATTTACGGGAAGATTCACCAGTGACCAGACTCACATCTTCGTAAAGTATTGAAGAAGTGTGTATTCTAAATCCCAGGCAATTTATTTGAACTATTTAAGACTTAATGTACATTTCAGTGAATAAACATTTGGATTATTCACACCAATGGACATATCATTATGCCATGCTGTGGCCTAAATGAACCAATTGATTTTATGCAGTCAAGCTACAGCATATTTTGATAGCAGGTCCAAGGACATAACATTGAAGACTCCCCCTTTGGACCCAGAGAGACGATATAAATCCATAAATAAACATTAGGCAGACTTTTCAATATACCAGTGACAGACTCTTGAGTAAACACTCATTTGAACATGCAAATTCTGGCAATACACAGTTCAGTAGACCATTATAACCTGAATGTGCCAGTGCTGTAGTACATACAGTTTGTTTTGGTGGCACATAGTTAAATTCAATATTGCATTCATTAGTTTAAAGGTCCTATATTACGCAGAACTGACTCATGTGAGCGTTAAGCAATGTTTGAATGTTGTTGCCTTATCAAAAACATACCCAGAGTTGTGTTTTGTTTCATTCACACATGTTTGAATAATCCTGCATTATTTGTCCATCTGCATCTCCAAACATCAAATTGCTCTGTTCCACCTTGTGATGTCATGAAGTGGTAGTTTTCAAGTTAACAGCTAAATTTTACCTTTTGTTTAGTAGGGATTGGAAATTCCTGGGCTGAAATTATCCAAATGATGCTAGTGAAGTTGTACGAGTTTAAAAACACAGCGGAGAACTTCCTGTATTACAACATGACATCACAAGGTGGAACAGAGTGTTTACTGTTTGAGAAAAGAACACACCCTAAATACACAGGGTTTGTGTGTTAAACATGTGTGAATGAAACAAAACAAAACTCCAGGTATGTTTCTGATGAGGAAAAAAACATTGTAACACGAGTCAGAAAATAGCAGAATATGGGCCCTTTAAATTTTGGGAGGAGAACATACAGAGTTAAATAGAAAGTTGGAGTAGTGTTATCCAGAAGAACGGAATGAATGGGATTTCACAATGATACCCACATACATTAAACTTTTCTATCTATAGCACAAGCAGCTGCGACAGCAATTAAACAAATCAGATAAAAAGGCGTAAAACACAGGGAGTGATTATTGTACAAAGCAAACTAATGAGCAATCAGTGTGCCTGCCTGTGTCCAACTCTGCTCCGGCTCACCGTGCTGTGTAATCCCAACATTAGGGATAGAGAGAGTAATGAGAAGGTAAAAATAACCTAAATGACTGCTGTGTAAAGGCCTTGCGGTGAGGAAAAGCTGCTGATGTTACCTGGGAGATCAGACAGGGCTCCTCGCTCGATAATGTGCTTTCGGTACAGAGTCTTCAGGACCTTGGCGCTACCGAACCTTTTGAAACGACTCTTCACATTGTTGTAATACCATTCGAGGGACTGGGTTCGCAAAATCCTGCAAAAAAGGGAGAAGGAAATGTGTTAAACAGCGTCGTAATTACACATTATAGCGTTGCGTAACAATGTGATGTGACATAAGTAAGAAAATTATAGTTGGGCTAAGTTGGAGCAGTGAAGTGCGGTAATAAATAGTGCTGTTACTCAGGTAAATTTGATGGAAAATCTATGAACAAAAAGTAATTTAAGTCAGTAGAGGACTCCAACGGTAGATTATTGCATAAACAGTACACCTTGACTGTTACAACTACTACTACTACAAAAATATCAGCTACTACCGCATCTGAAATATTCCAAGTTGAGTGTGCTGAGAGAGTGCTCAACGGATCCAATCAAATATAATAGCCCATGCAGCAAGTATCACGATCAGGACGAATGAATCAGCAGAGCAGTAAATAAATAACTTGAAACTGAAGGATGTAAATAATAATGCATCAGATTTATAGTGTTTTTTTGGGACACTCAAACACACTTTACAGAGCATTATTCACTTCACCATCAGCCCGTCAGCAGCACTCACGCACACACTGAATTCAATGTGGGTGAAGAGCTTTGCCTAAGGACACAACAACAGTTTTTCGCTACTGCCGGCCCACTGTGGCACCTGACATTCCCAGTTGTCTCCCATCCAAGTCCTAACCAGGCTCAGACTAGCTTAGCATCTCTTCTTTGCTTGTATTTATTTTATTACAGTGAATATTATTGCTCCAAAACACATAGAAAAACCTGCATTCTTACTGTGTGTCTCCATATATCTGACCTGTTACTTCGCCTGGTGGTGCCATCTACTTATCTCCATGGATAAAGCAACAACTTCTCCGTAAAGAAAAGCAGGTGTCGGACACTCCTTCAGAAATGCCACACAGTGCACCGTTAACTTTATTCAAGACCATTCTATTATATATTTTTAGACACATTTCATAAGTGTCCTCTGGCATTAATCTTCTAAAAAGCTTTATCCATTCCTTTTGTGTACTTTCTCCTGAGAACATTTTTATCAGAGTGGCTTTCACATTGCATTGAGTAGAATATGAATACAGTAAACCTATTAATGCATTTCCTTTTTGCCCACAGCCGACGCCTGAATCCCGACCGGTCCGAGAGAACAGATGATTACATAAGCGGTTATTCATAAAGAAGCGTGCCATGAAAAACCCTCTGAAAATCGCCCCCTTTAGCACCAGTCTCTTGCATTGGATTGCATAAAATTCTGCCAACTTTGTGTTTAATCTCTCCGAGCTGTCCCGCCTGCCTCCTATTGGTTTTTGATGCTACTGTTGGCATTAAATCGAAGATGGATTCTCTACCTTAACATAAATACTATGGTTCTGAGAAAGAAACTGCAGCATTTTGACTTGCAGCAGTCTTTGAAAAGAAGATGGCTGCTAAATTTCACTTGTTAAAACCATCTTTAAAATGTATAATTAGGCCTGTCCATAATTGCTATCCTGACTTGCTTGCGGTAGTAGGGAGATTTTTGTTATTTTAGTAAGATACAATAAGATTTGAGCCGTAGAGGGTTGAATAAGTCACTTCTACAATCTTTTATCTCTATATTTCTCTGGTGATATACCGGTATTGTGCTTCAAGATGTGTTATCATGAAAGGCCTGTGTATAATGTAAAGCAGAAGTGTCCAGTAGAGCCGTGGGTCTTTAGGAGATTTGACTCATTTGACTTATTGACTCATTATTTTGGGATCACAGAGATGGCAGCAGTCAAGAGAGAGGGCATGGAGTGAGATAGCACAGAAAATGTAATTTACTAGTGCAGTTTGGGTCAAATACATAGTTGGCCTGTCACAACAATCACTATATCGACTTATTGTTCAATATATGAAACCTGGAACAATAGATTTTGGGGCTCAATATTTATTGTGTGTACATTTTCTTCATAATGTTTCTCTGTATAAAAATATTGAGCTTCAAAATGTGTTATAGTGAAAGGCCTAGTCAAATCATGAAATAGTTTTGAGACTTTATTCTTATTCTCATGTTAATCCCCCATTTAGTTGACTAATCCAAGATAATGTTACAATGTGTAGGACAACTGCAATAAGAAAAAAAACATATATACCTGAGTAAGCATGGGACAATATTGAAATCTGGTGTCACGATTATCATGACCAAAATAAGTGAGATTAATGATAATATCACGATAACAATTAAAGTTGCTGACAGTTTAAAATGTTATGGATATGAATGATTATAATTTGAATGTTATGAATAAGTTCCATGTCTAAACAACTTTTATATAATTTTAATTAATAATTGAAAACAACTACGATGTAGCAGGGCCCTTGTCAGAAATTTGGGGGCCCGGGTCAAGAAACTTCACAATTCTGGGCCATTGTCTGGGAGAACAGACCCTTTTGTCTCCCTCTGTTGATTCCCCTGTGGTTAAGTAGCTTTTTCCTGCATATTCTGGTGATGTAATGGCGATTATCTTTGTTGGCGATAATCACGATCATATAAATGTCCCACAAATGATTATTGTCAAACTTTTTATCACGATAAACAATATTACTGTTTATAATCCCATCCCTATACAAGAGTAGCAGATGTTTTTGTCAATTTATTTTCAGTAAATGTAAATCATAGCACTTTGATAACTTCTACACCAGACTCCTTATGCTTTTTTGTCCCTATACTCTATATTTCTAAATATGTAGCTCAGGCATTATTTTGATCCACACCAAAAACTTTCTTTGTTTTATTTTTTTTTCCATTTGTAGTCTGTAACATTTTAAGTAATGCACCCAACCAAAAAGAACCAATCATTTCTTATTTGGCCCATTACTGACCCTTCTTGAAATAATAAGCAATGGAAATGACCGTAACTTTTGGAGCTGTGTTGCGCATCGACAAACACACAAACCAGTGCCTGCCCAACAAACTTCCTGGTGCAGTTAATGAATAATGCAACAGTCGAATCAAAACAAAATGTGACCTTTATGAGTTTCCCGCTGCTTTGAATATTCAGAGAAAAAATAAACCAAATCACAGTATCAATTATTCTATTCTCTTTTGTGCATCTCCAAGTGTGCTCCCATTTGAATATTGATTTGGTTTAATGCAGTGGTTCTCAAATAGTGGGGCGTGAGATACCGGGGGGCGCGTATGACTCCACGTATGACACTGTAGTACTGTACGCAGCGCGCACAGCAAAGAGCAGGAGAGAGCGAACAGATCGTGACACAGGGCAGTGAACAAGAAACACTTTTGCTAAAGAGACACTATGGAAAACATTTTAACAGGGATGAAAATAAAGGCGGATATAGACGGAGGTAAAGTCACCCAAAAAATAAGATGAGGAAGTCTGATGAAGAGTATTTAGCACTTGGCTTCACCGTGACTCCGGTGGGACACGAGGACAGACCGGTGTCTGCTGTGGCAGTGGACAGTATGAAGCCAAATAAGTTAAGGCGCCACCTCATTACACCTCAGTCACGCTGATAAGACGCTGGAGTTTTTTCAGCGTAAACGTGCCAAATATTAACAACAACCATCCCACTTTGTAAATGTCACTTAAAGCAGCAAGCACTGAGCATCATGTAAGGTGGTGTACCAAATTGCTAAATTACTTGTTTTAATTTGATATTTATTTAATTTGAATATATTATTTTGATATTTATTTAATTTTAATTTATTCATTTGATGTTTATTTCATTTTATTTTTTTATTTGATATTTAATTAAATTTCATTATATCATTTCATTTATTTTATTTTTTCAGGAGGAAGGAGGGGCAAATTTTTTTCTTCTTTATGGGGGGCATGATAGAAAATAATTGAGAAGCACTGGTTTAATGTCAGATACACTACTGCAGCACTCACTACTTATCTGGACTTGGCACCTGCACAAAGAGCGCACAGACTTGTCACTGATTGCAACACTAGCTTAAAACTTTGAGTGAATCAGGACAGAAGAAATGGGACTGCCGTTCTCTACCAAAGGCCCCTGCAACCATGACGTGAATGAACAAAACAGTTACACCAGATGTTTTCGAACAACGCTCTGGTGTTAGTCGCAGATGGTCGAGTTGTCAGTTGCCAAAATAGCCTAGGTTTTTCATAGTTTGCAGCGTCTGGTGGCTAATGCTAACTTGCCAAATTAAAATGTTTTTTGAATGCAGCTGTTCTGAATAAAAACAAGGGAAGGGTAAATAATAAAATAGTATATGCTCACATTTTCATATAGCACTTAAGGAACCACTCACTCATTCACACTCATATTCATACACCGGTGTACGCAGACACTGGGGGCAAAGAAGGTTAAGTGTCTTGCCCAAGGACAGGACAACACCATTCATTTGTAGGAGCTGGAATCGCATCGCCAACCTGTGGGTCAGTGGATCTCAACGCTCAACCAGTGATGTTTTACGTAGCGATCTTCAGATCAGTGGACAAACTGATCTACTGTCGCCCATTGTACTCTACATTGGCCTACTGTAAATTGGATATGTTTATTGCCCCACTAAACTAAACTTCTACCATATACATTGCACTTTGTCAAATGATAGATGTGTCCAAACCCTTTTGCTGCTGCTTTGAGAACCGTAAAGAGCCCACCCTACTGTCGAAGTTCAATACACAGACTGCCATAACAGAGCCAGAAAAGCCAATGCTAATAAAGGGATAGTGCTCGCCCCTGCGGCCTGCCCATCCATCCCACCTCCTTGTGCTACGGTCCCTTGCTGTTCTCTCCCCACTGTGTCATCTGCACTAGATTTATGCAGCTCCATCAGCTTGCCTGCTCAATGGGCCCAGGCTCCTTAATTTCATGCCACAGGTCAGTCTGGAGTCTCTCTAATGGTAGCCAATGAGGAGGTTGGCCTGCTTTTATCTGCCGCAAAAATGGATGTGCGACGATGGCCACGGAATAAAAAAATCTGCCAATGTGGTGAGAAGATGGATAGTGGTGCAGGCTTTGAACTGAAACACATACAAAATGCATACAGGAGTGAGTGTACAGTCTGTGAAATATATTAATGAGATTTAAAAAAAAATTAAGATTAAGGTCTGTATCAAAGGAGTCTTAAATCATTATTTTTAAACGAGTTTCACATATTCCTGACCTCATTACATAGAAATTACAAACACATTAGTATAAGGTATAGGCAGAATGCAAACTGTTGATGCTTTGATTTAAAAAAAGGTGTAAAAGACTGGATGTTACCAATACGCTCAGTGCGCCACAGGATGCTAGCTAACTCACAGTGTCTCAAAGCTAACAGTCACTTTTATCAACATTGGAAAACATAAAATAAACTAAACAAAATTCAAAATGATTAAAATAAAGACAACCCGATTTTTTTTTAAATATGTGGAATACTTCAGTTTCTCGTGCTGTTATGGTGCTAATTGTGCCTCAAAATTAGCATTAGCATTAGCACTGAGACACAAACATCTCTCTTTCTAAACATAGAAGTGTCCTCTGATCAAGTATTCATTTTATTTGTGTAGTTTTTAACGTTTATGTTGTTAGTGACATCCACCCGCAGCTCCCTGTCCACTGCCTCATTGTTAAACATTTATTCATTTTAGCGTACTCTGCAAAAACCTCATAGAAATACAACTGGACAGGAAGTAGTGATGCTAACAGTGAGGTTGCCAGGCGCTGTTGTGCACAGAACCAACTGGCAGGGAAGACAATGGATGCTATTGTTGAGGAATGAGTTATCTAGTAAAATTTGTCAGTTTGTCATAAGGTTTACAGTGCATAATCTCTCCCACTTGTTTTTACAGACTACTTTTTAAGAATTATGATGTCTCCAAATGCTACTCAACTTATGTTAATGTGAATTTTACTTTTACAGCCTGATCATAATAACTTCATTGAGTTTAACTTTAATTTATGCCCAACCAGATGTGGATCAAATTAAAACCTAACCAAGCATCTGCTCCACTCTGAACTTGTTGCAATCGCCCTGCCTATTCTTTTCAGGAAAATACAGAGACAGATTTAGGACAGAGGGATAGAGAGGGGGAAGTGATGAATGAAGCATGACACGAGTCCCCTAGAGAGATATGATCTAAAAAAGACAGAGGGGTGGAGAGGGGGGCGGATAAGTACAGGGCTTTCAAGTCAGAAATGCAGCGCTGCGTGAGCCTGTGCAAATACACTTTTCATAATGAGTTTGGGAGATTCCCTGATGCTGCCTGCTGAATGAATAAGGTAAAGACGATTCAACTCGAGGGTCTCTTGACACCAGTCTATCCACCAGCTAACAATGCATACATCTCCAGCGCATAAGCACACAGAAAAAACAAATGTATGGAAGTACAATGCAGAGTTTGAGAGACAGTATGCAGAGTTTTCTTTCCCTTCCCCCAGTGGAAAGGAGGCATTACCATAATTGACTTTCTGAGCCTTGTAATGAAACGGTTCAGCTTGTGTTGAGCTTGCAGTGAGGAGAGATGGAAGTAAACGAAAACCACACGCCAATATTAGATATGAGCATTTTCATGGTCAATGCAATAGAAGATTTTTTAACCCAGAGCCGCTATTGGCCAATAAACTACGCAGATATTTTCAAGCCAATATGTAGGGCCCATTTTGGTCATTTTCTTCGAATTATACATTACTTTAACACATTTGCTCTTTATATAGTGCACTGCTCTACAATATATATACAAAATATAAGCAAAAGTATAATGAGGAATTCATAATATCTTATAGGACATCTACTACAGCCTTGTTTCAGTACAAACCAGTAAGAGAGACAGTACATTTCGTGCAATTATCTGGAACAAAGCCTTCGCAAAAGCTGCTCTATAGTGTTCAGCTGCGGATATTATGACATTTTAAAATTCGCTTTGAAATGAGATCAATAACCTTATACCCTGATGATATTCCATTTAAGCAGACGGCCAGCATTCTCAATCCATAGGCTAACAGAACTGAATAAAGTAAACTTGTAAACAAACATCCACCAATCTATGTTAAACCTTGTCGGTGCAGGCCAGACTTTATTTATTACAATTTCATTATTTCTGTCTGCGTTATCTTGTATAAAGCTTCCATTTTTTGATAGTGACAAAAATAAATATTGTGACTCACCAAGCATAGAAACTGTGTACAAGATTTTTCTTCATTACCATTCCTTCACACTCTTCTGAGCTGCTCCAAATACGTAAACTCAACTCAAATTTGTTCTGTGCCCCAACCATACCCGCTTCCATCCGCAAAAAGGAAATTAATATTGATTCATTTGTGTTTGGTGAACTGTGGCGCAAAACAAGAATTTATAGCCAGCCTTAGTGGTATCTTTACCATTGTAATGCAAGATTAGTTATTGGGGAAAATAGAAAAACAAACTCTCTGCTAACAATGCCAATTTATGAAGGTAATTAAAAATGTTAGCTAGCATGAGGCATTGATATTGCACAGAAGGTCAAAATAGGGTCATTGGTCAACTGCTTAATTGCCTTTGATAATTGGTGTGTCTAAAGCTGCACAGGGCTCTCTCAGCAAATCCTCTTTTCACACAGGGCAGTCTATCTATTGATGCTAATTAGTGCACTCTTTCAAAAAGCAGACATTAGATTATAAAAGGCTGATGATGCAATAAAAAGGACAAACATATTCCTTTATCGAGCTAATTCAGAAAATGTAATGTATGTAATAATAACCTGCAAAAGCTAGCTGCAAATTTATTCACAATGGAACAAATCAGCCATTGAAATTGAAACTTGGACAACAATCTTTACTGCTTTATAAATTCACAAAATTTGGGACATATGGGATGAAACAAATATAATTTGCATCACTTCAGCAACTAAGGCTCTGTGCACCTCAGAATGCTAGTGAGCTAACTAACTATTTTGGAATATAAACAGTCCACCAGTAGTTGTGACTTTACCTCATGCATCTAGCAAATGTTATGTTTTGTCAGTAAAAGCTTCTATTGGCTTTCCAAACCTCTGATTTCCGTCATAAACACATCTGAATAGTCTTGAATTACACCTTGGAGAAAAATATTAAACTTGCATTACCACTTTTCTAAGCCCCAGAGCGCTCCCTCTCCTTGCCCTTCATGTCCCGCTATTCATTTGCCTGTTCACAGTTTAGTCCTTCACTCAGGCTTAACAGATGATTGTGTCAGCAGCCGCTCGGACAGACCCTTTGGCGAAGTTTAGAGGACCAGAAATGAGTTATACCTGGACAAAGTACACTCCGACAAGGCCAGGGTGAAAGGACTAAAGTGAATTACGGAGGTTTTTCACAGCCTGATGCTACCTGAGGCGGCCATTTTGGATTTCCAAGTGCTATATGTTCACTCTCAAATCAAAGTTGTTGGGACTGAGGATCTTGAAGCTTTGAGGTCTTTCATAAAGCTGTCAACTTTTGCAACAGAAAATTACCTGTTCCTACAGTGACATACTGTGATATGGCAGCTTTCTTCACTCCAACTTGGAATTTCCACGTGTAATATATCTAACTACAACAACATGCTTATCCAGTTAAAATCCTCTTGTCGCTAAAATGCTAAAAATAAATATGATTACATAAAGCAGGGTTCCCACGCTTTGCTTGAAATCATTTTTCAGGACTTTTCCAGGATTTTTATATAAAGTAATCATGGCGTCTACAACTGCATAACCCCATTTTATTTTTATTACAGTTTTTCTAATAAAGATGTAATCTAAGGGTATGTCTGTACACAAGTCATATAATTATATTCACATATAAACATTCCCACTGTGGTGTCATTGCATTGTATATGCAGACATAAGCCTAAAGATCACCCCAAATATTCTCTTGTGGTCAAACTCAAATTTAATTGAAAATTTGTAGTAACACAAAATACTGGGTTCAGATGTATATTCAGGTCAGGTATGATAAAAAAGGTGAAGTTTAGGAGCCCTTCCCCAAGACACTTTGAACAAATTAGGGGTAATTTTCTGCATTTTGGTGGGTTTTAAATCAATTTCATACCCGATTATCCAGTAAAGACATTTGGACTTTTTTTTTCTCATTTCCCATGTCTACAAAACAGGCCAATTATTTTCCAGGTTTTCCAGGATGCATGAGAAGTACATTGTTTTACTTTGGCCTAGTGTAAACAGACCCTATAAGGCCCATGCACAATTGTTATGTGAATCAATAGAATAAGGACCTTGACCTGTGTGCAATGACTCTGAACCAACACAGCTGACAAATAATCAATGTTTTCCCCATTAGAGACACCTAATATATTTTCTATAGGATTTAATGAAAATGCAGACCAGACAGAGAACACCTTAACACCTAAACACAGTCAGCTATTATTACACTCTATCAATTTGTGCCATTAAAGGGGAGATATTACGCTCTGATCTATGTCATAATGTTGTTTTCTCATCAAAACCATACATGGAGTTGTGTTTTCTTTCATTTATCCATGTTTAACACAAATCCTGCATATTTAGGCTGCATATTCATCTTCTCTCAAACAGAAAACACTCTGTTCCACCTCGTGATGTCACACAGCAATACAGGAAGTGCTCCACTGTGTTTTTAAACTCCATACACCTACACTAGAATATTTCGGATAACTTCAGCCCTGGAATTTCCAATCTATATAAAAACAAACTGTAAAAGGTAGCTGTTAAGTTGAAAACTACTGCTTCGTGACATCACAAGCTGGAAAAGAGCATTTTGAGCTTTGGAGTTACTGAAACATGTGTGAATGAAACAAACACAACTCCAAGTACGTTTTTGATGAAATAACAGTATTATAACATGGTTTAAAGCTCACAAGAGTCTATTTTAGCTGATATAGGACTTTTAATGACATTCAGAAAAATAATGTATTGGTTTTGATTAAATTATGTACAATTTTACAGTCTTTTTTTTGCTGTAAACAATAAAACTACATAGCCCCCGATCCCCTATATAAAAAATCTAAGGGTTACATGAGGACAACTGGGGAGACAATTGTTACTTATGTAAGATCAAGCGCTTCAGGTTTCTTTAGGCCATGACCTGTCTTTATCCTCTTACTCTTACTAAATATCGTAGACAGGAAATTAAAATCTACTGAAATAACAGGATTTGCAGACAAAAGTACACAGGGTTTGACAGATTATGCAACAGTTCAGTGTGTACTTTGTTGTGATCATCTCTGTAAAGTAAAAGCACCATGCTGTTGACATTAAAACATTTTCAAATGTTCACTTATGTAGGTCGATGTGTTCCTCTGAGACAGTGGTGCTATTCCAATGCATTTTGTGACCCAGAAATATTACTCATAAATGCACACTGGAAATATGGCCTTGTATTCAAAAGTGTAATTTAGAGACATTATAATTGTAAACAGTATGGATTTATGTATGAGACGAAGGTAGCTCAGTTGGTAGGATGTTTGTTCTAGCGCTTTGAGTGTAGATGTGACCATATAAAAATGATAAAACAGCAAGTATACCAATTTTTATTATATTTATTAGTTCCAAAGTAAGTGGCAATAATATTTAAGACCCAGGATTTCAACAAAGGCACTGACTCCATCTTGCAGTTGTTAGAACACAGTAGTCAGATCTAAATTTAAAATTAGTGTAAAGCTCTCATGGGGAAATAGTTTAAGCCGTGACGATTTGCTCTTTTACTACTCCCTTCAGAGCAGAGGCAGTAGTATTTAAATATAACTCAGTGGTACAGAACAAAAAGTAATGCCAGCATATAATATTCTGACAATATTTTCATGGTCAACGTCTATCCCAAAACCAAATCTCTTCAATTCTTTCCAAGCTACTTAAAATGCACACATCCAAGGCTTGTGTCTATCCCAGTGATGGATTATTGATTTGCAGTGTTGCTTTGTAAAAATAAACCCAATACAAAAAGGAGTGAAGGAGTGCATGGGGGTCATTAACGGGATTTTTTCTGCAAGACACATTGTGCTGTAGTCACTTAGAGACAAGGTCGAACAGGACAATGGGAGAACAGCATGCGGGAGCGTTATAATATTCTCCTGTGTCTGTCTGAAAACGCTGTTAAAGTGCAGGGACCTGTCTGACATCACCAGCACATGAACACACAGCCTCCCAAAGCACAGAGTTGGAAGTGGGGGCATGTAAGAGAACAGGGGGGCAGAAATACACACAAATACAAAGTAAAACCACTCTTTTAGTTGCTAGAGAAAAGAAAAAAGTCTACCTATGGTCTGATATTGATTTGTTCCTGTGTAAAATGACCTTTCGGACATAACGCTTTTGTTGACACGATACTAAAACTTAAAAAAAGGCATGATACTTAATGATGCTTTTGAAACACAATGATAATAAAAATACAGTTTTATTTCCTAGAGTTTCGTTTCCCACCACTTTATCGACTTATATATGAAAGCTGGAACAATATTTTTTGGGGTTAGTATTTATTTTGTGTATATTTTCTTTGCACTACTGGGAAATTGTTGGTTATTTTTCGGCTATAGATCAGATTTAAGCCATAAAAGGTTGAATTAATAACTTTTATAACTCATTACAGATGCAAAATAACTACTAAAGTGTTTATTTATTGCAGCTCATCATTTTTTAATAATATTGTAGATTTAGAATAGTTTATGTGGTTTAAATCTGCTCTTGGGTTATTGTGTCAGTGGCATAAATTAGGTTCAATATTATCATATATTTATTTCAGCAATATATCACACAAAATAAAGTTGTTTCTTCAATATAACCATGTAGTTTTGTTACAAATAAAGACCACTCTAAAACTATTGGAGAAATGTCCAGCTGTGTCCTGATTTTCTGCAGCATTGACAGTCAAATGAGAGCCTGTTTTTGAGTTTTTAGTATAGATCAGATCTGGGTATTCATTTTTTTTTTTTTTTTTACTATTTTACTTACCACATTTGTCCAAGCCTAACTAGTCACAAGTCTATATGACACAAATCATTTAAACTACATTCAATGTTTGTTTTTTTTGTTTGTTTTTTTTACATATATATATTCCTGTATTCAGTGACAGATTCATCAGACAGTGTCCTCTTTGTCACCCCTCTCTCTAGGAACTGCTGCAGTGAGCACTCAGTCATTTTGGTCTTAAAATGTTCGCATTAACCCGCTCTACATGATCCTGGTGTTTTTATTTCACAACTCTGTAAATCAAGATACGAAGATTAATAGCAGACAAGTCAAGCACTTCTTTCTCAGAGGTCGTTCCCGCTAGCATTAGCAACAGGTTTGATTGACAGTGTTGTTAAGCGCTGGTTCCCTGCTAAACCAGCTGTGTGGGCGGGAAGGATCATTACCTTCAACAACTTCGCTCCGGATTGGCTGCGTTGGTTGCTATGATACTCACGGTTGGAATTCCTAATATGAAACTCGGCTCCAAATTAGCCGCTTTAACTGCTAGCCTCGATGAGCTTCATTTGACTGGAGCAGATGGGTGACGTCACACTCAGTCCACATCTTTATACAGTCTGTGGGATAAACTGAAGGAAGTGAGCCACTCTAGGAATCAGACAATTTACTATGACCCAAAAATAAGAAATCAGAAAATATATGGCTCCATTAAGAAATAGTATTCAAGTAAAGGTCATTGCATTGATTAGATTCGGAGAACTGGGGCATACAGAGCACTCGTCCTCTGGAGTCTATTTTTAGGCCCCTTCATTCCCCCCAATGAAATCCGTGTGAATCAATCCCAAATGGAAAAATTGTTCATGACTTCCTTCGGCTGCTCTGGGTCTTTTAAGTTCAGTGTGAAATAGGAGCCCTCTTTCTGAGCTGAGTCTGATAAGCCAGAAACTGTGAAAGAGCTTTTTACCCCCGACTTTGAAACCTTGGAGCAAAGGGAGAGTTTCAAAAAAGATTACAACCACAAATATTAAAGTTTGACATTTACCGCTGCTGTCGCTCCATACAAATGCTTCAGCGTGAGTCAGACTTAGACAGGTGAGGGGCACTATATATATATATATGTACTTATAACAATAGAGAGAGCCACACAAAGACAGGCTAAGGAGGACAAAAATGTTATTCAGTTGACGTACAAATAAATACAGATTATCACAGTGCTATGGGCCCAAATGACAGCTGTGAATGAAATTACTCTAGTCTATCTTGTGTCTGCCTTTAAATTCTAACTTATCAAACTGGTAGATCACCGTATTTTACCTGTATATTATTCTAATGCCTGCCTCACTGCTTATATTTAAAGGTCCTATATTAAACAAAATGCATTCTTATGAGCTTTAAGACAGGTTATAATGCTGTTACCTCCTCAAAAACATACCTGGAGTTGTGTTTTGTTTCATTCACACATACTTCAGTAATCTTTTATTTTCAATCTGTCTAAATCTCCAAAGCTCAAAATGCTCTGTTCCACCTTGTGATGTCATGCAGCGGTAGTTTTCAAGTTAACAGCTACATTTTACAGCTACCGTTTACTTTTAGTTCAGTAGAGACTGGCAATTCCTGGGCTGAAATCATCCAAATGATTCTAGTGAAGATGTATGGAGTTTAAAAGCAGAGTGGAGCACTTCCTCTATTACCAAATGACATCACTAGGTGGAACAGTGTGTTTTTTGTTTTGAGGGAAGAACTCAGCCTAAATAAGCAGGGTTTGTGTGTTAAACATGTGTGAATGAAACAAAACACAACTCCAGGTCTGTTTGTGATGAGGATCAACATTATAACATAGACCAGAAAATAGCATAATATGGGCCCTTTAAGTAATCCCTGTCAGTAGTATTAATATCCCATTTCTTTTGTTCAGAATGGACTTTTCACTATACTTAGCAGTATCTTGCTGCTCACTTTTTCCAAGTATCTCATTAGCGGCTCTCCCCTGGTCTACTTAAGACTAAGATCTTAATTAGACTAGCTGTGACAAAGGACTAAAACTGATACTCACGCTAATTGCCTCACTAAAGTAACGTGTTAATAACTCTATTGGGCACAAGGGTTTGGTCTAGTCCTCGTCATCTGCATTTCCCTTCAGTGCCGCCATTTCAATAGCCACCAAAACACCTACTATTTAATATAAGTGTGTGAATTTTCCAGATAAATTGAGCTGACCTTGAGGCCACACTTGGACCTCCCTTGAGTAGTTGCTGAAAAAGCAGGAGAATAACGTTAGCCATTTCACAGCACAGTTCCCAATTAGGGAACCCATGAAGCGACAGCTCCCTAAATAAGCCCCTGGCCTGCTTCATCCGGGACCACTTTACCCCCACGTTAGTCACACAAAACAAAACAACTCCACACCAGACTCATCAAACTGTGTCCATGTCCTTTACCTTGTCCTAGAGCAGCGGCATGTTAGCTGTCTGCAGTGTAATCGCTCCTCTCACTCTACTGTCAAAACAACCTCTTCAAACCACAACACTGCACGCTCCGATAGCTGCAAAACAACTACTAGGACTACAACTACTAGTTCTACTATTAGTACTACTACTACAACAACCACTACTACTTCTACTGAGAGGATTAAATGCTTTGTTTATTTACAAAACCTCTTCACTGCCACTAGACCTGTCACGATAACACATTTTGAAGTGCTGAAGCAAATCTAGACGATAAACGATAATATAGAAACCAAAATATAAAGCAGAAATATCCCCAATTGTATTATTAATGTACAATATTGTTAATAAATAACAGAATGCAGCACTTATGAAGTTTGTTTATCGCTGTAATGAGTCATCGAAGTTCATATTTCAAACTTCTACAGCTCAGATCAGAAAATAACCAGATATTTCATCACAAATATGAAGAAAAAGTACCTAAATCCAAAAAAATGTAATTGTTATTATATTATTGTGACAGGCCTACTTGCCTCCATGGTTGTCACCTGCTACATCCCACTTTAGGCAACAAAGTGCGCGTTCTTGTCCATAGATTGATGGGTTAAAAGCAGGAAAAAATTGAAAAAGTGTAAAGAGATGATGGATTTTGACAAGGACCAAACTGTGACAGCTATGTGACTGTCGCACAGCATCTCTAGAGGAGCAGATATATTGGCTTGCTCTGTCAGTTTACAGTGTTGATCAAACAAACTCCAAAATGCAAAAACACAGTGTTATTCCCAAGGGTATTTTCCTCATCAGCAGCGTATTTCACTCTATACATGGGTGCAGAACACAGTAATACTACCACTAATGCATCTACACAGACATGTTTATCCATCTCTCACTCATCTGCCCTGTCTCATTTGTTGAACATGTTTTTCTGTGTTGCCAAGCTGATGCCGCAGTGACAGAGACAGATGGAGGGATCGAAAGGGGAGCGGCTCTCTAACTGATACGCCTCTCACTTTGATCCGGAATAACACCATAAGACACGATTTGCTATTGTCTGTCTGGCCATAGATTTTTGCGCTTGTACTGATCTGATGTAGGACATTTGTTGACCCAGCAAACAGAACAAACTATGCCTTTATATAAGCCAGGGTATTTTTTTTTTTTTTTACATAGTAGGCTTTTAATGAATCGTTAAATCTCTGCTGACAGGTGTGGTATCATTTTGAGTGGGAGTGAGACAAGTGGGACTGTGGGAGGTGAAATGTCATCAGTCTTCATCAGTGACTTGTCATGATGTGATATGTGGACATACGACGCGCAGTAATGACAGCTAATGGATTTCATTATTTATATTTTCATTTCACAGATTTACTCATCTATAATGGAGCTATAATGGTACCACTACAGAATTACTTTTGCATAAATTATATTAAAATGTCATTGTTAATTGCACATACTGTCATTTTTCCCCAGAAAGATACGAACTGGTGATTTGTTGCTTTGTTACCATAAGCAAAAAAATGTAATTATAAAACATTAGACATTTAATGATGCTAGACAGAGTTTTATGGTAAAATGGGAGTGTGATGATCGTCCCTCTGTTTCTCTGTGGAAGTCATTGATTTCTAACCTCTTGATTATGATAAAACTTGGACATTATATTGATGAAAATTCACAGCTTTTTATAGACAAATGGAAGAAACCAGTGGAAGCAGTCGGATTTAAGTGTCAAATAAACACACATGGACAGCCACTTTTGAGTTTTGACTTGAACTATCACACATCTTTCTGCACCTTGGTTTGTTAATTATGAATGTCTTTTGGACCAGTCTTTGTTCTGTATTGTTTGGTTTGTATTGTACATAAAAGTTTGACATTTAATAGCAATGGCTCAATTTGAGAAGGAGCCAACTTCTAATTCCAAATCCCTTTACTAGTAGATTCTCTATTATTGGTACATTCTGCTATGTATTTGTTGCAGCTCAGGCCTTTTAATGATACCGTCTACTTAAAAAAGGGTTTGCTGGGATTACCTTTCTTTATTTTAATCTTGCTTAATCGTTTATTACTATATTTCTCTGGAGCGATATATCGTGCTTCACACACAGAACAGAACACAGAAGTATCCAGTAGAGCTGTGGGCCTTTAGAAGATTTGACTCATTTGACTCATTGACTGATTATTTTGGGATCGCAGAGATGGCAGCAGTCAAAAGAGGGCATGGAGTGAGATAGCACAGAAAATGTAATTTACTAGTACTTTTTAAGTTTTACTATTGCAGTTTGGGTCAAATACATAGTTGGATCTAGGCCTGTCACAACAATCACTATATCGACTTATTGTTCAATATATGAAACTTGGAACAATAGATTTGGTGCTCAATATTTTTCTTCGTGTACGTTTTCTTTGTAAAAGTTGGGAGATTTTGGCCATTTTTATGTAATACGATAACATTTGAGCTGTAGAGGGTTGAATACATCACTTCTATGGCTAATTATTGGTTCATTCTGCCATTCATTTATTGCAGCTCAGGCCTTTTAATGATACTGTCTATTTAAAAATTAATTGTATTTGGATTATCCTGCTTTGTGTCAGTGGCATAAAGTAGCGTCAATATTACAGTTTATGGCAATATTTCTCTGCGCCAGTATATAAATCAAAATGTTCAAATTCAACTTCCAATTTGTGACCAGGAAGAACAGTCTGAGGGAGTGAATACAGAACATGTTGTATTGCCTTTGTGCGTGTTGTGGTCATGCTCAAGTGGCTGCTGCATAATCATGGAGGAGATCAGAGCGTTGCAGAGGACTTGGGAAGAGCCACGCTGTGAAATGGCAAAAAAGGGAACAGAGATTGCACATGGAGCCAGATGAGATGCAGCCCCATCCATCAACCTAAGCTCCTCAGACACTCCACCCCACAATACGTGACTTCACCAAAACAGCAAAAACAGCCTGGATTCTGTTTCATATAATGAGATTATAAATTATTACCGACTTTATCTGCGGTTATTTTTGTGCACATTAGCGAAATTAGAGTGAAACATTCCTGGGGCAAAAATATCCCAGAGCAAAATAGGAGGAGACATTACTAATACTAAACTAAACGGTGCATAGGATAAGAAGCAAAGTGTTGGGAAATATGATAAAAAAGTTAATTTTCTCAAATATACGACACAATTATATAACATATAACAAGTTTGGACACGCCATCTCATTAAAGTTTTTTTTTTCCTTTTTTTTTACTACTTTCAACATTTTATATACATAGAGAAGACATTAAAGGTATGAAGTAAGACATGGAATTATGTAGTAAAGAAAAAAATGAAGTAACTCTACTAAAAATTTCTTTTTACTATATAATTCTGTGGATCTTACTTCATATATGGAAAGAAAAAAAAGTTTAATAACCACTCTTTTTTTATTTTTTTTATTTTATACTCAAATCCTCAAAGTAGTCACCATTTGTCGAAAAATATTTAGAGGTTTAGCAGAGGTTTTTTCTTTACTATATAACTCCATATATTTTGCTTCATACCTTTGATGTCTTCTGTGTGCATATAAATTGTAGAAAGTAGTAAAAATAAAAAATTTAAACACTGAATGAGAGGGTGTGCCCAAACTTTTAATAGTGTGTGAATTAACTGCGATTAAATTTCCCTGTCACTCACTCACAAGCATTGACCAATAGGAGCAGTGGGTTGGGGAAAAGTAGGCGTGGCTGTGTTTGAGCATAAAGTCCCAATATACAGAAAAATACTGAATTGCCTTATAATAAGCTCTCCAAATTACTATTACTTAGTTTAAAAAAAAAAAAAAAAGAAGGCAATTTTATCCAGTCTTTGATCACTGTGGAGAACCTTTGGCCTTTTCTTTATTTGTATATAGTCTACTCCAGGCCACACCACTGCATAATTGATGCCATGCCATCACAGAGTAACTGAAGCCATGAAACAGCGTGCGAGTGGCTGCAGACACCTCCTCTCGCCTCACGCTTGTTTTGATCATTATCTTTGACCTCTACAGCGATCAGTGGATACTTCAAGGTGAGGCGGTCCTCTGAAGGTGAAGTCTATACTTGGAGGGTAAGTGGTAATGGCAAAAGGAAAAGACCCCATTGAATGTTGCTTGCTGGTTTATCTAAAGCCAGTAAAAAGCATTTGTGTGTGTGCGTACTAAAGCCAGTATGTGAAGAAGTGAGTAAAGGGATTAAAGAGCATGACAAGCTTATCCAGTGCCTGTGTGCCTTCAATCTCATTTCTGTTTGTGTTTATTCCAACGTTTGGTTTATGATTTATTTTGATTCATGTTGATGGATTTAAATATGCCCTGTAAGTGTCTAGATGCAGCATTTGCTAAATGGTAGGTGCTTTGAAATATGCTTATCTTCGTCAGCATATATGGTCTACTTTGCTTGCCAAATATGCATATCAAATTAGATTAGAAAATATAGGATCAAAGTGGTTCATTGTAACTCAAAATATGTCAATTTAAAGCAGACCTATTGTGCTTGTCTCTGCTATATAGTTATAATCTGCGACACCCGGAGGATCATTATGTTATAGTTTGCACATTTAAATTCTGAATATTCATCTAAATTACTTAATAAAAGAAACAAGTCCACTCACTTCCACGTTAGAAAACTGCAGTGCCCAATCGGAGCTGACGTCGGCGTAAACGACGTGTTGCTGTCGGCGCCTCCTGTGAATAGCTGCAGATCACAATAGCGAGCAGCAGATTTTTTTTTTTTTCATTTGTACCAAAATGACTGCAACACTGCTGAATAATGCATGTATCACTGATTAAGAAAATAAAACTGGAGACCAAAAGTAAGTACAGAGCAGTGGGTATATGTGAAAACGGGGGTTGATCGGCAACCCGATGAAAAAAAAGTGATTACAGATTGCTCAAACATGCACGAATTATTCCAATTACAAATTCAGGGGAGCAAATGGTGAGGAGAAACAACTATAAGATGGTTAAAAGCTCTGGATTTTGCATAAAAGTTCTGCTTAAAGTAAAACAGACAAAGAAATAGTAAATGCCTCCACCTGCCTTTCTCTAAACTGTGCCAATCACTGTAAGAATATTCTAAGACTAGTTAGTTATCAAATTCTGTATCAATAAACAGTATCT
The DNA here is from genome assembly GCF_009829125.3 of Periophthalmus magnuspinnatus. Lineage (NCBI taxonomy): Eukaryota > Metazoa > Chordata > Actinopteri > Gobiiformes > Gobiidae > Periophthalmus > Periophthalmus magnuspinnatus. Next base: position 18,601,365 of record NC_047145.1, on the reverse strand, counting down.
AAACATAACTTACTTTGTGGAAGTCAAACTTATTTCATTTAAAGGCACGTTTTCAGACTGAGATCAAATGAATTCAGCTAAACTCACTGTGACTTGGGAGAAGCTGTTTGCTGAAACCACAACACCCCACAGCGGTACATTTCCCAAAGTGTTGGAGTAAACAGAAATAAGGTATGGAGAAGAATGCCTGCAGCTGTTTGATGGTGTGAAACCAAACCAAGAGATTCTCAGCCTCCATCAGAGACCCAGCAAGTATAGGAACAACACCAGTAACTGATCTATATACCTTTCATTCAAAATGCATGAAGTCAATAACCAATCCTGAATGTGTCCCACAGCTCACCTACAAACGCCCGAGTTTTTATAAGCACAAGTCAACAAAGGCACTGCAGTGTGAATTAATGATACACAAACAAATGCAAGGAGCTAGTAAACAGACAATACAAGACCAGCTTTTTACATTATGTATTTTCTAGAGTGTGCTCTGGCGGATTTGAAATGCTTCCCATTGGCAGCCCTCATTCAAAGGCAAGCTTTGATCCCGTCTTGGATCATACAGCTGCTCTGAACAAATAGACAGAGACAGACAAGAACAGAGAGACTGAGATACACAACCATTGTTTCCAACACTTGTTTTACTACTGCTGCTGCTTTTGATTTGTTGATATGTTGATATATTTTCTCCATTACACTGCACCAGTCCGAGCTGAGAGAAAAACTGACTTATTAATTTACATCTACATCTCTACTGTCACATTAGTTTGACTAAAGACGAGATAAAGAACGTTAATTTGGCAGAGCTTGGAGTAGAGCCACTGCTGTTACATAAAGAGAAACCTGCGGATGTGGTTCAGGTCTATAGTTTGGATTTACCCCTAGTGTCTCTGTCAGTATTGTCACAAATAATCATGATGATATATTTTCAATTGGATTACCCAGAGTTTTCATGTATTAGTAATGTTTTGTAATTTGAATTTGTATTTTTGCTGTACGTTTTGTGGGGTACAAGGAGCTCCTATATCATTTAGAATTTATCCTATTTTCTGGTCTGTGTTAAAATGTTGTTTCCTCATCACAAACATACCCGGAGTTGTGTTTTGTTTCATTCACACATGTTTAACACACAAACCCTGCATATTTAGGTTGTGTTCTTGTGACGTCATGTGGTAATACAGGAAGCACTCCACTGCGTTTTTAAACTCCATATTCCTTCACTAGAATTGTTTGGATGATTTCAACCCTGGAGTAGCCAGTCTCTACTGAACTAAAGGTAAAAGGAGCTGTTAACTTGAAAACTACCACTACATGACATCACAAGGTGGAACAGAGAATTTTGAGCTTTGGAGATACTGTATAGACAGACTAATAATAAAGGGTTACTCAAACATGTGTGAATGAAACAAAACAAAACTCCAGGTGTTTTCTTATTTTTAATGAGGTAACAACATTATAACATGGCTTAAAGTTCCCAAGAGTCAATTTTGTGTAATAATAGACCGTTAATGTTCCAAACAAATCCAAATCCAAACATTTTCTATAACTGATTGGAGCAATGATGGGGATCTGTTGATTAATTGCACAGCCCAACTGCTTCACTAATTGAAGTTTCACAAAATTTCCCAATTCAATTCCATGTTATGGTAATAGGTGAAAGAGGATAGCGAGCATAAAATCGGATTAACCTGCCTCAGTATTCCAGGCCCGTGAGGTACAGGTCTAATAACATTGGATGATTTTAGACAAATGAGATCAAACGGCGCTCTCCGCTCAGGTGGGAAATCACTGCTAAACAAGGTGCGACCAGTGTGGACAGCTCGGAAATGAATCGGCAGCTAAGCCTCATTTAAACCACTAAAAAATGAGGGAAGATGTGCGAAAAGACACAAGCCTAAAGCAAAAGTGTGCATAAAAAACACACTAATCCACCACTACGAGCCGTCTGAGGTCTCCCAGATGCACAATGAGAAGGGAAACTGGGATAGAGCCATTAGCGTTTTGGGTTAATTGCTGTTCATTTAAACTAGCAGCATTTCCCAGCACATTGAGAGCACAGTGTCGTTGTGAGGGATGTGACACTTCTTAAAATACATAATTAAAGTGTCTCCCAAAAGATATTAATATTTCAATGCACAAGGCGGTAACTTTTGAATACATTTGATTACCATAGGAAGTCAAAATAAACTAGATTATTGTGGATTATAGAATAGTAAAACACTTTCTTTAGTGGTTAGAATATGATCTGCATTGGCCTCCAGTGATTTGTACATTAACATGGCATATTCTAATCCAAGGCTAAATTATTTTTCTGTTTGTACCACAGGCTGTATAAAGAAGTGGATTAAGAGAGTGTAACATCACCCATATGTCCAGCTCCAGTCAAATGAAGCTCATCGAGGGTAGTGGTTATAGAAGCGAATTTGAAGCAGATTTCCATATTTGGATTTCTGACCGTGAGTATCATAGCAACCAAAGAGCCAATCATGCACAAGGATGTTGAAGGTAATGCCTGTTTCCACCCGCAGTGCTCATTTAGCAGCGAGCGGGTGCTTAGCAATGCTGTCAATGAAACCTGTTGCTAACGCTAGTGGGAGTGACCTCTGGGAAAGAAGGTGACTGCTTTGACTGTTATTAATGTTTATATCTTGATTTACGGACACAATAGCAAAATAAAAATACCAGGATCATTAGAGCGGGTTAATACGAACATTTTAAGACCAAAGTGACGAGCCTGACAGCAGCAGTTAGAGATAGGGGCAACAGTTTTTCAATAGAAAGTGAATTGGAGCGAGAAGTGTGCCCATGATCACTTCCTATTGGGAACATGGCAGCTAGCAGGTTAGCTATGTCCATTTCTGTACTGATTTTATTGATGTAAAATGTTGAATATTTAACAACACACACTGACTGACTCTCATTGCCACTATTAAGTTAATTTATAGAGGCGAAACTGGGAATGTTTTTGCAGTATAATAATATGCATCATTTATAGCTCATTATCTACAGATCTGATCATAAAATAACAACATAATTACTCCAGCAGCAAAACTCTATCAAGATTATGTAAATATTATTATGAATAAATCACAAATAAGCACTTCTTTATAACGTCATTCTGAGTGGGGTAACTGAGACAAAGTTTTGAACACACAGTTTGTTCTTGGTAATTGATCTGTAATGTCTCTGATGTACACCGCTGTCCTCAAATAGACTTTCTCAAACTAGGAGCGTGACCAAAGGCTGTCATATAGAAAAACAAATGCTTTTTCTCCATCACACAAGCCTTTGGAGTCGTCAGGGTGTGTGCACTGACAGAACAAGTATTTTCATGCTATGATATTTATTTTGTTCATAGCTGACTGAGCTGACCGTGGCAGGAGAATCTGAAGTGCTTTTTAAAAGGTGGAGTGAAAGTTAAGTCAAGGGTGAAGGTAGAAGTAAAAAGATTATCAAGTCTATCATAGGCCATAGAGATAGTCTTATTGCCGTCATAACAAATGTGAGAAAAGTTTGCTGATGTTGTTAAGAAAGCCATTTAGAGAGAATTACCCATAATGCATCTGGCTTCCTGGAATATGAGCCATGGCCAGTTGCACAGAAGATGGTAAAGATAAACTACATATTGGAGTTAGGCGGTGAGGCGTGCTTACATTACAGTTCATATTAGAGCGAATCAAAGGGAAGTGCTGCGAGGCAAACAGGGTTTTATTTGGTAAATGTTTTTAGATGAATCAAAAAGAAAAGCATCAACTGGAGTGACTTCCTGACGCGACGAATACTATCGTCAAGTCTCTTTGAATCTTGTAACAGAATATTTCAGATCTGAGAGCACAGTAGACAGAAATGTCGACTCCAAACCAAATTTAGTTAAAGCCTTTCAAACATGACAGCCCTCAGATTAGAAAGATTTACACAAAGTACAGAAATAAAAAGGTAAATGGTCACATTTTTACATAGAGCGTTTCCACCCTGAAGCCACTCAAAGAGCTTTACATCAAGAAACCACTCACCCATTCACACACACACACATTCATACACCAGTGTACGCAGACACCGGGGGGGGGGGGGGGGGGGGGGGGGGCGAGGTGTCTTGCCCAAGGACAAAACGACAGCATTCATCCGTGGGAGCGGGCATCACATCGCTAACCTGTGGGTCAGTGGACAAACACTCTACCAAGTGAGCTGTTATATATAATCCATCCATAAATCATAATGGAATACTGCTTTTGTATACAGTCTGTTGTATTTAAATCAAAGATAAAATTGAAGAATTTACCTACACAATGAAAATAGCTATCAAAGTCAGACCATCCCAACAAGACAATCAAACTTTATTTATTAAACCCCCAAAACATAGAGTATTACATAAACCAGTAGTATCAGTGGTCAGAGTACAGCAGAAAGGAATATAAATAACCAGACGGTCCCTTCCCAATTCAAATCTACATATCAATTGCCCCCTACGTACTGTACATACATAGCTTACCTCGCATATCCTTCCTCCCATATAAACTGGTTTTATTACACTCTAAGGCGCAACAATACTTAAACAAAGCTCACACCCGTAAAATGCAGTGGTAAATGTAGACTTCTATTTGCTGGCCTGTAAAATAAATCTTTGTCTATGTGTAATGAAATGTAACCTTTTGTTAGCAGACTGCATTCGCATTTTGTGGGTAGCCAGCTTGTTTGTGTTTGTGTTTGTGTTTGTGTCGCAGATACAGTCAGTTGTTATTATGGGGCTTATGAATGAATAAGGTGGAGGAACCAATTTGGCGAAATATGCAGATTCTAAATACATTGTCATTATTGTACAGTGGAAAGCTAATATGTAAACCACACAAGTGACAAATACACATATGTTGCCTTATCGTCAGTAAACATGTTTAAAAATAAGCCTGGAGGTGTTTGTATGTCTCTTTGCCCTGATATAGTTGCTCATTAAACAGATGTGAGTATTGCATAAACAACCTGTCACTGGAATCCCAACTTTGTTTTGAGAGAAAAGCCGTCGGCAAGTTTCATTTATTTATCATGCATTAGGACTGCATTATCATTTCATAACAACAATATCCAACAGTCGTCTACGACAAACACGGAGTGAATACAAGTCTGTAACAGTCCAGATAAACCAAAGTATATCCTAACTTGTAACTCCACATACACGCTTCTACGATAGGAGAAAAAATGAAGGCAGTGTGTTCATGTTTACCTCTAGATATGATTTATGGCTAGCACTGCTGCAGATCCCTGTGGAGAAAAATACCTGCATCGAACAAAAGAGGTCAGGGAGCACACCTCTATAGGGCGATGGAAACAGACATAGAAAATACAGACAGTGAACAAAATATTGATGTAAGGTAGTACTGTGTAACTTTTCCAGAGAAGTGTATGTTAATCTAATGCTTGTAATGCTCCACAGCTTGGCATAAACGTATCGAGCTTGCATTTATTCAATTACAGGTGTTTATTGCTGAAAAATAAATGTATTTTTACTGTGAGTGAGGCCACTTCTTCAGATTTGACCTGTTACTTGTCTTAACCGCAACACCTGCTTGTCTACGTGGAGATGGAAATGTTAATGTCATTTTGTGGAACATTCTAGGCAAAGCAATAACAACCATAACATGATTTTATAACTTTGAATTGTTATTATGACTAGAATCACTTTGCAGCTAATGGCATCACAGGTTCAGTTGTTATTATATGGAGTATATGTTACAGCTATTACTTTCTACATACAGAAGTAGCCTAGCGATAATTAGATCATAGTAGCATTAATTATAAAGTGCATTAGGGAATTATGACTTTTGATCTAAGTTATGTTTCTGTTAATGAGGAAGAGGGAGGTGTTTAATTCTTAAGATCTGATCCTTCAAATCACCGCACGACGCTTTAATCTGCGCTTTGACCGTGCAGCGGGAGACTTGAGAATGTGAGAAACGTGCTGCTGGAGAGGTCCTTTTGCAGCGTTGGCAAGTTACTAGACACTCTCTCTGCATGTGTGTCCGCCTTGGCCGCCCTGACTATGCTCAAAGCGCAAATCACCGTTAAGAGTTACGATCGACTGGCTCGTTCCTGTGTCAGCTGCTTGGACAAGAAACAAGGCCATGAGGGAAGGAGATGAGGAAGGAGGAAACGAGGAAGGAAGGAGTGATGGAAAGCGTGTGATTGGTGGATGTCCTTTCCGAGCCCTCCGTGAGATTGAGAACGCAGCTCGGAGGTAAGCGTTGAGGAGTGCTTTAATAGCCTGTTATGTTAATGGTCTTGGGGTGGATAAGGAATATGTACGCAATTATATTTTCAAATTAAAACATTATCTAGCTCCAAGCATACATCAAAAAGAGGGAATTAATGTTTGGTCACTTGCTAAAAATAGACATAGGATAAATCATTCTAGGAGAGTAACTGATTGCATGTGTGCATCAATACAGTACATCAATTTGGCTGTTTAGTACAAATTATGAGCTGTGTGATTACATTTTCTGGGGCTGTTGCGTTAATATTAAATCAATGAGTGGAGATTGTATTTGCCATTCTGCATGTAACAGAGTGAACAGTCAGAATGTAGAGTTTGTGGGTGGCTAACAGTAAGAGGGCACGTATAAAACTTGTATTTACTAGAGCTAATTTATTTATCTTTACTTATACAGGGAGAACCCAATGAGAAAGTACAAATGAGAGTACCAGAGTGTTTTTCATGAGCGCCCTATAAAAATACAGAACAATACAAACAAAAACAAATCTACAAAGGTCCATTTAAAAGATTAAAAACAAGAGCAGATGTGATTATAAATGTTTATCACCACATTATTAAAGCGCATTTGCGGCACTAAAGTATCCAGTTTTCTATGTCCTTGAAATGTATTCCATTTCTGGGATGCAAAATAGCCAAAAGCTTTTTTCCCATTTCAGTTCTAGTGCGGCCAGTTTTTAGACTTGTATTAAAAGTTCCTGTCTCAAAGTTCAATGAGCAGGGGAGATATTCAGGCAGTCCATCGTCGTAGTCCCCTATAAATACATTTTATACAGTATGATGGCCAACCTGCTTTTTCATTGCATGTACAGTGATGGGTTTTAAATTCATCACCTGTTATGAAACAAAGGGCTGAGTGAAAGAGTTTGGGGAGCGTATCTTAAGGTTGGGGATTTAATGTCACATTATTGGGAATAGGGATGTCAAGATTATTCACTTAATAATCAATGTACTTGTGAATGTACAGGTGACAATATATAATAAAAGCAAGTTCCTTTATCTATATTCAAAAAAGAAAAACTAAAACAGTAGCTCATTTGGTTGAGTGTTGGTGGTTCAAATCCCGCTTTCAACATAAACATCATTGGTTGAGCAGTCTGATTCACTGACCCACAGGTTGGTGGTGCGATTCCAGCTCCCACAGATGAATGCTGCAGTTGTGTCCTTGTGCAAGACTCTTAACCGCACCTTGCCCCAGGTGTCTGTATACACTGGTATATGAATGTGCGCGTGAATGGGTGAGTGGTTGCTTGATGGAAAGTGCCTAGAAGGTGGAAAAGTGCTATATAAAAATGTGACCATTTTCCATTTTCCATTTCTGTCCTTTTATGTCACATTAACATTACTTCCTCATTCAGAAAGTTGTGTTTCATTAAGCTGGTCACATACTACATAAGGTCATCTTTTGCATAATGTGAATGAAAGTTGGTCAAGGTGTAGATATTTGAAAAATCGCAGTCCTTCCTCTCACAAAAAACGCAACACAAACATGTAAAAAAAATCTAAATATGGGACATGACAGGAAGCCACAGGATGGAGAAACTAAATTCCACCTGGAAAACCTCCCCCGCTGAGCCCCCCATCCGATATATTATTATAATTCCTGCATGCACTTATAAGATATGGGCTCACTGCTGCTAGGTAAAAAGGCATAAGATCCAGGTTAATGGCGGAGAGGCATGAGGAAGAGCCCCATGCATCACCTTTCTCTACGCTCTCACTCTCTCCTCATGTGATTTAAAGGTTCACGCTTCACCTTATAGCTCCACATTGTGACAAATGACTATGGGCTTCTTTCCTGTATCCTAGGAGCTTTTCAACTTAAACCTTCTGATCTCAAAGGTGTATCTGGTGCAGAAGGAATGTCAAAACAAACGCTCTTCTAACAAGGAGCAGAAAACAGGAACGCATGCGGACATGTAAATGCCCAATTATTTTGAAAACAGGAGTGGTGGTGTCTGTGTGGTCTCTCGCTGTAGAGCACTTCCCCCAATCAGAACTACTTCACTAAAAGACAATGATAAAAATACTACAGTGTGGCAGAGGGGACAAAAATAAAATGACTCTATGACTTTGTATTCTTGCAATAAATGCGTGACTGTGAGCAGCAGTATTTCAAGGTTTATTTCACGGGCGTTGTGCTAGTATCCAATAAACTGCATAATGGATTTTAAAGTTAATATATTCTAATTCTGAATGCTGTATCTATTTAATCACTGAAAAAAATGTTGGATCGGACATCGGTTTCCCAATATTTCAGCAGATATCCTGGATGGACAAATAAAGTGAAGTAATAAGAGTATATACTGGTCGTAGTTGGGCCAGAAAGTCTCGTAATGTTTTCTTTTTATTTATAGAAAGCTCTTCTGTAGTTACTTGCAGGATAAAAACAGCTACATAAGACTTTCCAGTTTTCAGTTTTGTCTTATTTCATTTTTATTTAAAGGAAATCAATGCTGTTTTCAGTCTCCACGCTGGTATCGGTTGATATCAGATACCACAGATACTTAAAGCTATAGAATTGGTATCAGAACTGAAAAAGCTGGATTGGTGAAACCCTGATTTATCCCACCAAATAATAAAAAACATCCAGTAACTTCACCCATTTCTTATTTCGTTGTCTCCATAATGTAACGACTCAACCAATAAACAAATGTAGAAAATTACTTCCTTGTCTGAGATGGCTCCTGCTCCTCCACCAACCGTTTCTCTTTCGGCACAAAAATACTTAAACATCTAATCTCCCCGGAGCTGACACTTGTAACAATAAATTCTCGTGACATTTATAAGATTTCTGTAGATGTAAATCACAGACCAATATATGGTATCGTTTTTACAAGCTCCACAAAGCTCCTGCATCCTCAGCGTGACAGGCCCGGGTGCTTGTTAGTTCATGTCCTGAGGTCTTTCAGCCAATCAGCTCCCCCTGCTTGGCCTTTTGATGAGAGCAAAGAAATGATTAAAAATGTATGTGTGTGTGGAAGACTGGAGCAGCTTTTCAATGTTGCGCCAACAAGATGCTGTTCGCTGTGGTATTCTTGGAGTTCATTTAAAATTTGACAGCCAGTTAATGCGATACTGTAACTACTGGATTGCATTTTGGCTGCAAGTCCCAGCACAATAGACCTCGATTAAACAGGTTCAACTTCATTTTTGGAGAACAATTTAAATCAAGCTAAAAGGGTCCATCTTGTTTTATTGCATTATAAACCAGTAGCTTTAACTTTTCACCCAAAGTACCTCCTGAAAGTGATATTTGGGCCTTTCGCTATGTATCTGTATATCAAAATATGAGCATTAATAACAGACAAATTAGGTGTCGGGCAGGAAGGGGCGTTACCTTCAACAGCCTTCCTCCTGATTGGCTCTTTGGTTGCTATGACACCCCAAATTCGCCCCTTTAACTAGTAACCTCGATGAACTTTATTTGACTGGAACCGAACATTATGGGTGATGTCACACTACCTCAGTCCACTTCTTTATACAGTTTAGGACAAGTACTAACCCAAAGCAGGACAAAAAACGTGAATAAAATTTACCGACTCAACATTACGCAAGCTTATATACCATCGGTAATACACAGACTAAACACTTTTATAGATTATTGACAAGCAGATGCCATAATCCCAGTGAAATGCCGGAGCACAGGATTAAAAACAGCTTGACGTGGTGAAGAGTAAGCAGACATACACTCATGTGGTGCTAAGGCCTCTGGGGTCTATAGGGAACATTACAGTTGTCGGTGTTTTTTTGCGGATTAAGCAAAGAAAGGCGCTGCAGCTCAAATGCTAATGTTGACTTCATCAAGTAGAGGGTGGTGCCGAGTGACAAGTGAAATATAGAAAAAGGAGGGAAAAAGAACAGCAAAAGGGTGGTGATGAGAAAAAGCAATGTAGTAGTCAGCAAAAGTCAGCGAGGGGAACGAATTTAAAGATAAAACATAAAATCAAATTGTGTTGGGCTGATTAAGGCGAGAAGGCGCTGCTCTTTTTCTATTGGAACGCTTCGTTTTACACTACCTTTGATAACTACAATGTCACACATGATGTAACAAAATGTAATAGCGCAAGTATGGTGCAGATCTTTTTTTTACACATATTACCAGCTCATGCAAAATCTTAAACTAGATGTTTTTGATAGATTATTGCTTATCACTAAATAAAAGCGCAAATAAATGAGCCACATGAACGGTCATTGTATTTTGCACTGTAGAAGCACTGCATTAAAGTTGCACTATGTAACACAGTATGGCAATCTGGGATGGCTCTCACCGAAAGCAATTGGAAAATGCGGAACGTCATGATGATTGTTTGATTCTGATTGGTCGAAGCGTCACAACAGCAGAACAGGCCGGAAAATCAAGCTTTTGTTACATCCAGTTGAGAGAAAAGCACAGATATCTTCCTTGTCCACAGATGCACAAAGCTCTTACTCTCTACACATTTTTCACAAACAAAATAATCTGTATTGACTAAAATAGGCTGAAGTACATCTGTCTGTGTCGCCATGTTTGTTTTGGTTCACTTAGGTACTCTGCCGTTGATTTCCGCACAAACCACAATGGTGCTCTGTGATTGGTCCACCCATCCGATTACAAATGTAATTACAAATATTGTGAGAATCATATTACTTGTTAATTAGTTACATAGTGCACCTTTAAGCACAGAGTGAAACTATTCTACCAGGTCTGGCATCAGTTTAAAACTGGCTGCCCAGAACCGAGCAAAAGAATTGCCTCATTGGTCCATTTATTCAGGCTTAAAACTGGCAAAGAAATACTCTCAAATGTCATTCCCTGAGGCTGGATTAGGCAGCTTCATTCTCTGACATTCACCATCCTCCTCCCTCTCCTCCAAGTTTCCCCCTTCTCCCTCCTATCTGTCACCACAGGATCCTCACTGTATAGATATAGAGCGTAAACATCCAGCATGAAGGAGCAGCACTCGAAATGTTTTGACTGTGTATCTCCGTGAACAATGCAATTTATGGATAACAAGCTGAGGACGCTGCTAATCCTTCCAGACTGAGAAGGGTCATGCTTGTCTCGGCCACTCTGAGCAGAAAGATCACAGTGAAGATAATGTTTTTTAAGCAAAGTAAATGTATCAGATCTGCTGAATCATTTTGCTAGTCATATACCAGCTGTTACCACCTCGCCAAAATTACACATCAATCCTGGCTCCGGTGCAATTAATCACCATTGCGCCATTGTAAGTGCAGATGGTCCCAACATGCAATGGGCTCTTCCATGTGTCCTCTGCTATGACATACAAGAGGGGGCCACTTCAGCCAGTGTCCAAGTGCATAATGATTACAAATCTGCTTCCCGTCAACAGAAATCACTGGTGAGCAGCGTGGCCAAGCTCCTGTGAATTGACGGACAGCCGGGGCATGCGAATGGGCTCATTTGTCCGTCTGCTGAATTGATTTTACATTTAAATTTAACCAGAGAGGCTTGAGGAGAGCCAAAAAGCACAGATAGTGAGGAGGTGATGGCAAAATATTAATAAGCTGATTCATAAAAAGATGAATGCCCACAACAAGACTGGATCATTTGCATAAAAAAAAAAATAACAAAATTGCACCTTAAGTAAGAAAATGACTAATAAACAAGCAATCTAGCAGTCAGATCGCAAGCACCAGTGTAATTTCTTATGCTTGGTTAAAGGTTTGCAATGTAACTTTTATGGTGATGGTTGCCATGGAGATGTAATTGCTTTTTCTGGAATATTTCAAGATAGGCGTTAAACTTCACTTCTCCTTTTTAATTTAGAATAGACTTTATTGCTAAAAATACAACTGAAAAACATGAATTACAGTGAGCAGCAGCATCTCTCCACAGATCTGACCTGTAACTTAGCCTGGTGCCATCCCTTGTGTGTCTTAATACCATACTGTGGGACATTCAAGGCAAAACAACAGCATTTCTATGGAGACAAGCAGGTCGCACACCCTCCACCAGAAGTTGCTAGTACCTCTTTAAATGTACAACATCTGAAGTATAAGATCCGATATGTAAAACACTGTACACAAACGTGCCGTGACAATGGAAAAATATTTGTCAAGTCTTAACTAAAATCTACACAAATACGATGAGAGTAATTCCGACTAAAAACAGGCTTAAGCTGTTTAATTCCCTAACTAAAAGTGCTGTATTTATTTATATGAAGCTGGTAAATAGCACTGTTGTGACATGTGGCCCATCTGTGATTCAGTCTAATGAGAACATTACCAAGCCCCAGGCGCACACACTCAGAGGGGCACACACCCAAAGAACAGCAGCGGGAAAAGGCAGAAGTCTGACAGCTAAAGTGATGAATGCAAACCCTACCAGATATTTCCAATGCCATTCTTCAACCTCCTCCTACCAACCCACTGTGCACTATAAGGTATGAAGGTACTCTAACTTAATTTAACACAGTGAAAATCAATCAGGTTAAAGAATAGGTGAGGGGCGGACAGCAATATGGAGCACGCTCGGTCAACACCTTTTTTTTGGAGCCTGAGTAAATTTGTCCCAAAACAAGTCAGATCGGAATCCAAAAATAGACTCCGTGACAACTAATACTATTTCGGTGATTCATAATTTCAGTCTGACAAAATAATGTTACCTTAACCTGGCAAAACAAGAGCTAAGGGCAAAAAATCTCACTGTAGTTTTATGATGCTCTGCTTGTCAAAAATGTAATGTAAAAATGATATAATGTGATAGCAGTCAGTTCTGTGTTGGCTCTATGTCCAATAGATGTTGATGGCAAAACAGCATGTCTGATTAACTGTCCTCCCTTCTGTGTTCAAAGTGTCCTTTTCTCATTTTCCAGCCTTGTGCGTTCCCCACTTCAACAGTCACTATGAATTTATTTTCACTCTTAAAGTATTCTTCACTATTCAACTAATAAAGACATAAAAATCTGGAAATATATAAACTAAATGTGTAGGTATTTTAACAATTTACTTTTACATTCCCATAAAAACCTCTTATTTCTTTCCCAAAGTGTCACCTTTTTATCTTTGCCATCAGCACGCTTGCACTACAGCGTCCTCCCATTCACATCTCTCATTGACTCTAGTAGTGATATCACTCTAATGCCGTGCGGTTGTGTGTGTGGGAATGCCAAGTGCACTAACCTCCCCTTCTGACACGCAGAGCAGAGCCAAGCTTTGTCCCTCTTGTTGTAGGAGCAGCAGCCTTTGCACACGTTGTACTGGCAGTCCAGGCACAAGCGCTTGGGGTTGAGCAGGAAGGTGAAGGGCGCGCAGCAGCGGATACAGCAGTGCTCGTTGAAACGGTGCTGCTTGGACAGGATCGAGCATCTGCTGCCTTCCTCCGCTAGCTCCTGCTTCATTTCACTGTGGGAGAGAGAGAGAGAGAGAAAGAGAGGGAGAGAGGGAGAGAGGGGAGGGGGGAGAGCCGTAAGTCCAGAGGTAAAATGTGACAAACGCTACCGCAGAATTAATGAAAAACAATAAGGAGAGAGTGGTGACTGAAAAGGTCATTTGATTGGTGAAAATAGTCCCCAATGCTTCGCCACCGATCCTAGGATATTAACATGATGGCTGACATTTCAATTTGGATGAACCTGTCACATTCAGTTTGCCAACATCCAAGACTCAGAGGCGGGCATGTCTACCACCTTCTTAATCCAGAGAGCTGATAATTAGAGCGTAGATGGTGATATTTATCATAATAAATGGGTCCAAATGGTCTCCAGCTGAAGGTCAATTTGTAGGAGAAGCATTGGTAGCAGGTGGGGTGAGAGAGAGGGATGAAAAGACTGTACTCGGGAGCGGCTGGACTTCAGTCAAAATTATAGCCAAAATGTAGCAATGCTTTTATCTGCTTACGACAAATGTTTCCGTCCAGCCTCCTTCCGAGTGATTTGGCAAACTGAGAACTTCCATTAGCATTTCATTTTGCCCTTTAAACGATGTGCAGAAATTGAAAATATATCAACTTGTTAAGCAAATGGTGTGTATCATTTCTTGTTATAACATTGAAAAACGCATTACAATAGCCCCAACTACAACTGCGATAAAATTAATGAGCAAATGCTACTTCCTCTATAGGTCAGAGATTCTCAAACTGCGGTATGTGTATGTGGGCTACTTCTGGTTCTCTTTCGTAAGATTTGTCAGTCAAATTTGGTCCTGGTTTAGGCCAATTTTAGACCTGGTTTAGTCTGGATTAAGACTTAATCATGGTGGCAATATTATGGTATTACTTGGCATGAGATGGAATTGGAAAAGGGCATATAGTATCAGCTTCCATTTGGAGGATTAAAACACGCAGCTTTTCTATCCTAGTTCATTTACATTATGCACATGGGTTTATACTATGGGGAATAGCGCAGGGTAAGCAATCCAACAGAGGCTGGAACTAGGTAAGCAGAATATGAAGTGTAACCGTACTTAACAATATTTCACTATATTTAACAGTACAACCTTACACTGCTGAGGCTGCGCTGTTGGTGTGAAAGTGAGTTAAGCTCAAATGGGCAGAGGCTGAATTATTAAAGCTGGTTCTTTACTCTCGACACGCTGCAAGGGCACGGACTCATGGCTCTGATTGATCTCTCAGATACACTGTTTCATCACACACTATGCATACAGTATATTTAAAGTACAGGTATAGCTAAACAGAGTGGAAGACGGGTCCAATCTTAAATAAGTAACATTTTAGACTCATTTATCGTGATTAAGATGCACTAGTCTATGAAGTTATAGTTTTCTACCCAGGGATAAAATGACAGGTCGCTATTTGAACCCAGCCTGAGCACAAAAAAAGAACACAGCACCTCCCAAATATGTAAATAATGTTGTAAAGAAAAAGTTGCTAGTTACAAATACACATAAGTACTATTATAAGTCAGTTAGTTAGCCTTTGGTTAAGGGTATTTGCATAAGTAGCTTGATAGTATTAGTTGTTCCAATGGCTGTGAAAAACCCACAAATGTTTCACACTGTATTTTAAAAGCTCATTTGAAAAGCACTGAGCTGTCGCCGTTCTCCTTTTAATAATGGGATTTGTCTATGGCTGCAATTTCCATCTCTATCTCGAAGCCATTTAAAATCTATGTATTAAGTCAATTAAAGTTTCTGTTGACCAAGCATTACATTTCAATATGCAAGCAGATGACCATACAGCCATGATTGGCCCCAGAGCCAGACTGAGACAAAGAGCGAGAAAACCACAGATCCAGTGCATGAACCTGGTAATGTAAAAGTCAAATGCAAATAGGAAGATAGTGCTTAAACCAGCATATTGTGGCCTATGAGTGTGTGTGTGTGTGTGTGTGTGTGTGTACATGCATAACCAAATGGGCCAAGTTATTAAGACCAGTCCTCCACTACTGCTCTGATTGGTTTTCATATGCATCATTACATGAAGCATATTAATAAAACGAACAAACCAATTCACATTTAGCGCTACGTGAGAGCAGAGTGAAGTGATACCAACGAAAGAAATGTGATATTCTACAGACGTGCTTGCAGGAAAAAATACAAGTCAATCAATCATTACAAAAAAATACACATTCACTCAAATAAAAAGCCTCACCATCTGCTTCACAAAGCATTATAAAGTAGTGTATAGAAGCCAAGTGAACGCCGTCTGTATGGAAATATCTAGAGAAAGAGAGAGAGAGAAAGAGACAGTGCTGGGAACTCATTTCCTTCAGTCACGATTAAGATCAGGAGCTATTTGGGTTCTGTGCTTCTGCCGGTGATACAAGTTTAATGAACAGCACAATTAGATGATAGCTACAGCTCGGGCCATTTCATTAAACGAGTGGGCAAAATGTACACATATCTGCAGGAGCGGAGGGGAGTGGTCACGGCTGATGTCTCCTTATATTAGCTCCTGTCAGTCCTAATGAGACATGAAGAGCAGCTCGAGTCTGTGGACACACTGAGGGTCAGGCAGCAGTCAGCAGGTACAAAGAGATTAGAACTATTAGTGATTTTACACAACATAACACATGGCTTTAATAACATGGAATAATTTGATTTTGTTTGGAAGAGAGATGTCGGGATAGGGCTAAATATCTGTCCTATCATGAGTGATTTCAATTCAGTTATATAGAGTTTGAAAAAAAATTTATTCTGTCAACTGGACAAAAAGCCAATTCTTCAGTTTTGGTCAGATTGCTGCTGGACACTGCCTTATATCTATCTGAAAGGAGGAGCTTACTACACTGAAGCTACTACTGAAGAAGCGGTTTGGATGAGAAGCGACACATCTTCACTTAAAAACTTTTTGTCCAGTTGACAGAATTTAACTTTATTTTTATTATTGATTATACCTGGATGACTGGGGGATTACACAAATACCCTGAATGTTACATAGATTACATTATGTTAAAGGAACAATACAATGGAACTTGTATAATGGAAATTAAATGTGTTATTTTGTATTGTTTTGTACTGACTGTATCACTGTGTCTGGGCTCACATTCAAGTTATAAGGTTGGCTTCAGGGCAGTTCCCTTTTTTAGAAAACCTTCCATAAAAGTAAATAGTATACAGTTTTAAAGCTTTAAAGATATTTTATAAAATACATGGACCTTTTTACATTTGTTGAATAAGGCAGAAATTTGACTTGAAGCATGATCGTCTAAATGAAGGTACTGACACTACTTGAGAAATTGAATTACTGATAATAGATTGAAAGACATGAAATCTCTTTTAACTTGCACATAATCCATGAAGTGAAGCTCCTATATTATGCAAAATGTGAACTTTTAGCCATGTTATAATGTTGTTACCTCATCATAAATATACCTGGAGTTGTGTTTTGTTTCATTCACACATTTTGGCGTAACCCTTTATTTATTAGTCTCCAAAGGTCAAAATGCTCCGTTCCACCTTGTGATGTCATGTAGAGGTAACTCTCAAGTTAACAGCTACCTTTTACCTTTAGTTCAGTAAAGGTAGGCTATTCCAGGTGATTCTAGTGAAGCTGTATGGAGTTTAAAAACACAGATCAGAAAATAATATGGACAGAATGTGGAATGTGGGACCAGAACTCTCAAACTGTAAAACAAATTTTTCAGTTCAATTCAATTTTATATATATATAGCACATTTAAAATACAACTTAAGCTGCCCAAAGTGCTTCACATAAACAACAACAAACAATAAAATACAATCTACAATGCAATTTATTTACGGACACACATAAAGCAACCTAATTTAACCTAAACTCCTTTACTTAAATCAAATGTGGTGAATCCAAAAGACGTATCACATGTGTTAAACTGCCAGTCTCTACCGAGCTGAAACCTCCATTAAATGCCCCTTTAAACATGCAATGAGCTAAAGAACAGACATGTGGCCACTTCAGGCTCTGCTGATTAAAAGCCTGCTCTCTACAACACAGGCTAATGGTGACTGAAATGTGTTAAGGTTTACCTCAATCTAAAATTAAAAGTACATTGATTATTCAGATGAGACTGTTTTGAAGCCACACAGATCTTGAGGGTGGGAAGCGTGCAGGGGAATGCTGATTTGCTTGGTAATTTAAAACCAAGATGGCAGCACGATAAGAGAATTTAATATGTGGTTTATGCTGTCAGTCCTGGTGATTATTCTATATGTACTGAAGATGTATTGACTCTTTCTGTCAGGGTGCACCCACATCCCATTCTTGGTTCGCTTTATCTGCTAGACATCTATTAAGTCTCCTCACAGGCCTGCTGCCAGCGCATTTTTCAGGCTGAAAGCAAAGCAGCTGGTGGAGTGAACTTATATCTTCATATACTGACATTCAAGATAGTCTTTCAATGTCAAGTTTTAGTGTACTTTTAACAACTTCTCCATATACAAGCCCTTTTTGAGATGGGAATTTTATAGTACTTTTATGTTTTACGAGAAGATTTTGGCTCTTCGTGGTCAATACATTTTTCTGCTTTCCTCATGCTAAGAAGAGCCAAGAAACTAATAGTCCTAATTTTAACCTACACCTAGACATATACAGATATATCTATTCAAGGTGCACTATGTAATATTTCTGGTATAAAAGTCTGCCACCTGTTGGTCTCCATGGAAAATGTATTGCTACACAGTATGGAATTAAACCCATTATTCTCCATGTAGACAAGCAGGTGATGCCACTAAGCCAAGTTACAGGTTAGATCTGTGGAGATGTGACTCCCTCCCACTAAGAAAGCGTGCTTTTCAAGGCATTTTACACCTGCAATTTAATAAATGCAAAATAAATGGCTTTAATGTCATACTGTGGAACATACAAGGAAAGCTAGCTAACCACTCTGTTGATAAGCACCCATTGGTAATCCTTGTAATATTTTTCAACACCATTTAATGTAGTCTATTAATACAATTCTAAACATCAAAGTGGTACATAGTTGGCTGGCTCAGCTTCTGATTGTTTGAGCCTTTTTTCAATTTTGAAACATTAGCTGACAAAATTACACTATGAACTCTGGAGGGAAATACAGAGCTATGCTTTGATCCAGCAGCTATTGGCAAAAAAAACCCATAGCACCAGCTTTCTTTTGCCTGTGTGAGCCAATAGCCTGCAGCACAGAGGCACACCTGGCTCAGAAGTGTGGATGTATTTTCTGATGTGAGCCTTGAGTGTAGATCTATTGATTTGAGCGCGTTTTCAAGAGTACAGTAGCCAAACGTAGTTGGTAATTGCAAATCGACCCAGTGCTTTCATGGCTCTTAAGAAGCTTTTAATTGAAAATCTGCACTTCGGAGTGTGAAGATGTTGCATCATGTCTTGTAGAGTGATTTCTGGTTGAAGAAAGGCTATCATTGGTTTCTATTGCATGTGCGCTCCCATCCCCGCCTGTGCGCATTAGAGCTGGTGGAGGGGCGCTCAGGGCTGAAAGAAGCGCTGAAAATGTGGAGATTTCTGGCTCAATCGAAGCCGGTAATTTGCATTTGGATCCCCACTGGGTGAACCCAAGCTGCTCCGTGCATCTAGCTTGACATGCCAGTTTAAATGAAGAGTAAAGCTATACATAGTTTAAAAAATACTCTACCTCTGCAATGCAGAGAAGTGCAAGAGTTGGAGTGGCATTTTGCTCATAAATTTAAAGGTAGAGAGCTGGTGGCAGTTGGCTATTAGAGGGGCTGGCAAGCAGCAGATTGAGGCAGAGGTGCCAGAAGATGAAATAGTGTTCTTGAGGGAAGGCAGGTGACAGGATGTGAAGTCAATTAGTGTCAGATCAAACATGCAGTCAAACTTAAGTATATTTTCAGTATACTTTCTATATGCTTTACTTATTTTGAAGTATGGTTTAAAAATTCTAAATGAGCAAGTGTTTTTTTTTCTGTTAAGTTGGTAGTAGAAGATGTGTAAATATAGTAGTACTAATAGTAGTAGTAGTAAAGGTTTTGATTAATAATAACAATCATTTTTGTATTAATAAAAGTAGAAATGGTTGAAGAAGTGGAAGTATACTGTCGTTGTGTCCTTGGGTAAGACACTTCTTGCCAGTGTCTGCATACACTGGCAAGAAGTGTGAATTGGCGAAGGTGGAAAAGCATTATATACAAATGTCATTAAGTCAAATACTGCTACTATTTTAAGAGCTTTCACTTGGTAAAAATATAAGAGTTGTTTTTGTACATTCTTTCTACTACATACCTGTGCACTAAACTCAAGAAATTATGAATTATAAATTAATATTTTAACTCCGTTTTAGTCAATAAAGTCATTTGTCAATTTGGATTGCTTTCCAAAATGAAAATTATTTTTGACAACCTTGGAGTGCTGCTCACTCTCATCTGACTAAAACATGAACCACCTTTAATAGTCAGTAAGAGAAATAGGCAAAAGG
This sequence comes from Periophthalmus magnuspinnatus, assembly GCF_009829125.3. Lineage (NCBI taxonomy): Eukaryota > Metazoa > Chordata > Actinopteri > Gobiiformes > Gobiidae > Periophthalmus > Periophthalmus magnuspinnatus. Next base: position 18,581,305 of record NC_047145.1, on the reverse strand, counting down.
TAATTGAGCTCTCAAAATCAAGTGCTTGGGCTAAAACACTGAAATAAAATCACTAGATTTTTGTGGCTTTTTCATTCAGACTGGCTTCCAATTTCACCCAATTATGGTAAATGATCACATTTTTATACAGCACTTTTCAACCTTCAAGGCACTCAAAGCACTTTACATCAAGGACTACTCACCCATTCACACACATTCATACACCAATCTACACAGACACTTGGAACAAGGCAGGTTAACAGTATTCATCTGTGGCAGCTGGAATTGCACTGCCAACCTGTGAACCTGTGGGTTAGTGACCACTCAACAAATGATGTTTATGTCAAGAGCGGGACTCGAACTGCCAACCAGTGGACAAACATTCTACCAACTGAGCTACTTTTGCCCCTATTATGTCATGCTCATACTTAGTTTTTGAAGCAGAATGTAGCTAATTTATACTACATGCATTATTAATGGTGTCCAATTTTCCTTTGTGGCCTTGGTGTGTTTTATTCATCTACTGCATAAATAAAAATGGACCAAACACTTTTCTGTTATCTACTCTTCGAAGCAACAATATAAAAACAGCACGGCTCCATTGCATTGTCCTTTTTTCTTATTACACTTGTCAATCAAAACGGCCACCGTAGGATGAATGGATACCTCTCTCTTTCTCTTAAAGTAAAGTAGAAGAAATAATCATTCAAAACACGCACTATATAACTGAAGATCCTCATAGTATTGGACCACGTGTGGAGCCCAGAGATATGCAGCCTTCTCTTTGTAAATGTCAGATTCCCTTTTTTCCTGAGTATATACTACACAAACTCGAATTGTAGGTGATATATTCTTGGGTGATAACTATATGAAACATTATTTTGAGAAATAATATTTTGCTAATAGTTAATCGCTATGGTAATGGTCTTAAGTTTTCATCATTGTGAAACCCATGGGCAATATTATAGAAATGTGTGTTTTTGCTTCCTGCAGTTATATTTGCGTATTTTGGAAACCAGCCAAGAACAAACTAGCATGAAATACTTTGATCCAAGACTTTTCTCCGAAGGTGTTTTGCACTATATTATTATTACTATATATATTTTTGTTCTAAAATTTTGAATTCTAAAATGAACTGAATTGAACGATAAGATTTTCAATTCTTAGTCTACTTAGGTGACAGCAGCTCAATTTGTAGAGTATTTGTCCACTGACCCACAGATTGGTATTGTGATTCCAGCTCCCACAGATGGATGCTGTCGTTCTGTCCTTGGGCAAGACATTTAACCTCCTCTGCCCCCATGAATGTGTGTGTGAATGGGTGAGCGGTTCATTGATGTAAAGCTCGGAGCGCCTCGAAGGAGGAAAAGCTCTATATAAAAATGTGACCATGTGTTTTCACCATTTAAGAGCATTATTTCAACACTGTCGATTCTTACCAGTGCTTTATTTCTTCGCTTGCAGACTTTTTCAGAGTACTGTATGTTTCCCCACACAGCAGTAAATCTCGGGTGGGTGTATGGGGTTGCATATGGCAGAATGTGACACTGGCTTGATCTACTGCACTCTTCTTGTGACTGTGAACCCACCCTCCTGCTGCTGTACTTCTGCCCATAGGGGCTGGTTCTTTGAGCATCACCAAGCAGCTCATATAAAGAGTCACTCCACTGTGTGCTGCCACCATACATCACACGGGGCCTGAAGTCTTTCCAGCCCGCTGAGCTAAGTATGGTGTTGGTAAACAGTGTTTAAGAAAATCGAGGCGTAAAGATGTTAGCATGAGTGGATGAACACACAGCGCACAGTGACAAATGAGCTGTCCACAGATGTAGGGACAGAGAAGCATTTCAAACATAAATAATAAATGTAATCTGCTTTGCTTTCAGGGTCATTTCAGCGAATGATGTGCCCCACACCATGCAGTAATTATTCACATTACATAGATATTAAGATGAAGATCAAATTAGAAAAAAAACTTAATCAGTCTCATAATTTGGGGTCACAATTATCATGGCCAAAATAATTGCAATTAACAATTATATCACAACAATTATTCAAGTAGCTGACAGTTTAAAAATGTTATGGGTTTGAATATTATGAGTAGGTTCTATATTTAAACAGCTGTTATAGTAGTGTACTTTGTTATAACCGAAAACAACAGTGGTGTAGAAGAGGTAAGGTAAATATTTAGGGAAGAGACAGAATTTTCACAAGACAAGACACAAGATGGGGTCTAGGAGAACGAGATGAGATTTTGAAATTATTTGCCATAAATGAAATAAAAAACTGGGGCAGAGTTGTAAGTGTTCTGTCCGAATATGTTAGCTTCAAGTTTTTGTGTAGAGGAGTCTTTTATCTACAGCTGCTCAAAGATACGCAACATAACCCTTTCATGCCCGTGCCAAATGTAAAGACGGAGGATAAAATCTCATGAGATCTTTTTTCCCATGTGCGTACAGTCTTGCATCTCTAGTAAATATTGATTACATGGTATAAGTTAAAGGTAAAAGGCGATGAAAGGGTCTGCCACCTGATTGTGTCCATGGAGATGTTACTGTTTAATGCCATTAAACTTGTAAATCTTATAGTTATCCAAATTTACAGGTATTTTCATTACTAAAAAGTTGAAAAACATGCATTCTCATTGTGAGTGGGGTAGCCTCTCCACAGATCTGCACATTTCTGCATTAATGTTGATCTCACATTGCCTTTTTTGACCATATGAAAAAAATTTAAAATTAAGCGAACATGTACAATTGAACCAGACTATATAAAAGACACATACACTTTTTTTTTCTCATTGTCTGACATGGAATCAGAACACACTTTTCCTGTTTTAGGCCAATAAAGATTAACAAAATTATTTCTATTTGCTAAATGCCAGAATAATGAGAGAAGGATTTTTTAGACAATTTTTCATTACTTTCTATAAAATGAGAAGTTTACATACAGTAATATACTATGCATTTAAACAAATTGGGAAAACCCAGATGATGATGTCAAGTCTTTGGAGGCTGAAGAAGCGGCTTAGATGAGCAGCAAACTCTAAAACTAAAATTTGCTGTCCAGTTAACAGAATTATTCTTTTACTATGGATCGTACCTGGATGACTGAGGGATTACACAGACATCAATGTAGACTGTTTATAAACTTGTACATATATCTACAATGAACTTTAAATAAAATTAATAACACGATTATTCAGCCTTGACAATCAAGTTTGCTATAAATTTCCATAATGTACACTGAGCCATGCAGCACTGAAAGAAATGAAACCAGCCGGGCGCCAATCACTCCTGCTCTTTAATAAACTGCACTTGTGTCACACAGAGTTAATTAAAAAGTTGGCCGTCACTCATTACTGGAGCAGAAAAGCATACAAAGACTACTAAAGTATATATGGTGATCCTAACAAAGACATAAAATACTGAGCAGTTTACCCAAAGCTTGACACTGAAGTGAAAGCAATTATGAAAGCAGTTTGAGGGGGACAAATCAATTATACAGCGCTCAAGGCAGATTATTATTCTGCGGGTAACACAATGTTATGTTAGGGTCAGGTGGTGTAGCAGGGAGCGGGCACTTAGCCACAGGTTTGACTGACAGCGTTGCTAACACTAGCCGGAGCAACCTCGGGTAAAGAAGGCGCCTGATTTGTCTGTTATTAATGCTCATATCATAACATAATAGTGAAATAAAAATATCAAGATCATGTAGAGCAGATTAATATGAACATTTGAACACCAAAATGACAAAGAGAAAGAAAGAGGGGCAACAGTTTTACAATGTAAAGTGAATTGGAGCCAAAGTTAGAGGAGCCGGAAGCGCGCCTATGTTCACTTCCTCTTTGAAACGTGGGAGCTAGCAGGTTAGCTATGTCCATTTACATATACAGTTTATGGGTCTGCTAAATCATATGTAATACAATGTAATAACTGTACAATATTAGGATGTCATAGCAGTCTACATTCACTGAACTTTAAGATGAAACAGGCAACTCATCGTGGATAATTGTATGTTTAAATTCTCCTACTGTGTTGTAATAATACAACTACAGCATTTTTATGTAGTGTATTAGATTGTGGTTGTCTTGTTGGTTTTAAGATGGAACAGTTTGGGAGCTATCCATTTGCTTTTTCTCTTGCACTTATATATAAAACACTTATTATATTTGTTTAGTATGTCTTAAGATCACAGCGCGCTTGCTACTGAGAGAACACTGAAAAAGGAACTGCTAACCTAATTCAGAAAGTCTATGTATGTGGTTAGCTTTTTTGCTGCCTTGACATTTGTTAATTTCAGCTATTCAGTTTTTTAATATGAGTTGCATTAGCCATAATTTTAGGAATCTTGTCCCAACAACATTAACTTTTTGGGGTTTACATTTCAGCAGTGTTGGAAGAAGTATGCAATCTTGCTACGTAAGTAAAAGTACAGATAATGCAGCAAAAAAAAGAAAAAAAAAAAAAAATCTACTTAAGTAAAAGTATTTAAGTACCCCTTTAAAAATGTACATAAAGAGTAAAAAGTAAAAGTATTTCACACAAACTAATAAGGCTTCAGATGTAGCAATTTTGATTTGTTCTGTTCAATAGAAACAACTGAACTGGCAGTTGTTTTTTTCCTAGCTGTTTTTATATGTATAATTTTCTTTTTCTCAAACTACAAACTCAAAAATAAACCCTCAGTCTTTTCAGCAGGTCTTAAACAATAATAAAAAATACTTCTAATTTTCAGTCCTGTTAAAAACTGTAGTGGAGTAGAAAGTACAGATACCTACTTGCAAATGTAATGAAGCAAAAAGAAAAAAGTGTTTATTTTAAAATTGACTCAGATAAAGTGCAGATACCTAATATTTATACTTAGGTGCAGTACATTACAGCTTTTACTTTCTTATCTTCCACCACTGCATTTCAGAACAGCCAGTTTCCACATAACAAACTCTGATATCAATCTTTGGTAAAGTATTGCAGCCCCCAACACTGCACATGTAATTGAATTAATGGAAGCAGGCAAACCATTCCATCTCTGCCTTTGTGAGCCAAACACAGGCCTTATGCCTTTAACCATTTGATCTATTGTAGCGCCCACTGACCCACACTGCTGTTATCTGAAGTGAGATTTCTATCGGCACACTGCACTTACACTGCCCTTCAAACCCATCGGATGCAGCCTCTTCACATGTGCCCATTCTGGAACATGACTTCTAACACATTTCAGATTTGTCATCGTCTTCCCACATAGCTGTACGTCTGTGCTTTCAGTCCTCTGCATCTCCTCCACCCCCTCTCCTCTCTGAACTGCAGGCCTGCACAAAGCTCCGGGCGACAGGGGATCCTCTTGGTGAACTTGGCTGCTGTCCGATGACTATCCTACAGGCCAATAATGAGCCCTCACTTTAGGAAACAATCCAAGTCAAATGTGTGCAGTGCTGATAAGGTTTCCAATCACAACTGCGAGCTTACACAGCAAATACGTGGGAAAAAGATAAAAGCAGGGAGCAAATAGTGGGGGGTAAACTGCGCTTCAAACTCAGCGAGGTCCGGAGATCATTTAGGCATATGGGAACACAATTCTGCAGATGGGCATAGCTGCTTTGACCTTTGGTAATTACTATCATCAAATTTTTAATTTGAATATTTCATTTCATTTTCAGATTGTTGGTGTAGTGTGTGAATTGCAGAAATATATAGCGCTCTATATATAGAAAGAGAATGTAATTTAGTTGTTTTTGATTACACAAAAAAATATATTACACAATACAATTTCTAATGGAAAATAAAATTACATCCTGAATGGTAAGGTCACTCTATACCACCACAAAACCTACAGTGTTTTTTGAAATGTGCATCACAAACCATAAATTGATTTCTTTATTCTTCCTCTACAGTTTGACAACCATTATGTTATAATTTGGACATTTTAAATGGCAATAGTAATCTAAATGACTTAATAAAAAAAATAAGTCCGCTGACTTCTGGATTAGAAAACTTAAAGAGAGGCGTAGTCGTCAGCACCTCTGATGCCCGAAACACACCACACAAGCATTTTGTGGTGGAACGGCAAGCGAAGTGACCTGCGCAGGAAGTCGCCAGGCTCATTTCACCTGCGCTTCTAGTTTTGCAGATTGAAGTGTACAGACAAGCACGCCACAGCACCACACGCCCTGGGTCACAGCCGAAGCTGCTCATCAACTCAAAATAGCGTCCAGTGTATTTTTCCCATTAGAGGGCTCTCACAGAGAAGAGGTTTTGAATCAAAATTCATAGGAAATATGCTATTACTTATGCTTTTTGAGGGCTAAACCAACAGTACATGCCCATCACACATTGATTAAACATCAGAGGGAAAACTGGCTCAGATTTTACACATATTTATTTTTTTTTAAAGTTAGCTGACAAACATTCAGCTAACCTTTGCTTCTTTAGGCCTGTTCTATGGGCTGTATTCTGCTCTAGACTTCACCACAGAGAAACAGAGACAGCAGCTGCAGCCGTTCCCCTGTCCTCGCTGCCTGTGTGTCATCCACTCACTGTTCGGCCGCACCGCCACCGAAGGCATGCAGCTCTTGTTTGCTCATGCAGTGTGTTTTGGCCGTGATGGATGGCTGCATATCAGCTGATTTTTTTTCATTTGTGCGAAAATGGTTATGCGATGCTGCCGAATCCTACGTGTATCGGAGCTAATCAGACCAATGACATCTTGAATACAGAAGAATAAAGATTATTCAAGCATGTATGAATCACTCTAAATACAACTTTGCAAAGGTACACAAGAAGCTTTAAAACAATGGGTGCAGAGGTACATACATTGTTAAAGGCACTTACGTATTGTTAGTGTCTTTAAATATTGACCCTTGCGACTAATATGACTATAACCAATCTTCAGAACCATCTTATTCTTGCGCCTTTCTAGGTTGTCATCATGATATTGTGACTACAGATGGAAACTGCTCAAACACACTCTATGATTGCACAAGTCCACTTAATCTCTTCAGAAGCGCCATAGAAATCCATAGCGACAGATTGTTCTTAGTTTTGCCCAATAATCTATATCCTCCAAGGAAAACTCTACTAACAGCATCCAGAAGCAGCTTAGGGGTCCAAGCTGCACCAATGAAAAATGATTAGAGTCAGTCTACTGTCAGCTATTCACGTGGGACTGGGGTTAAGAAAGATTTTCATAGGCTTCCGAGTGAATGCAGAGTCTTACATATGGATGAAGCTGAATTGAAAATGAAATATAGAAAATATTTCTGCATCAACTTCAATGGTGAGATTATCTGCTATTTCATTGTAAAACACGCTGAGTTTTGCAGTATCATGCGCAGTGCAACAAAAACAGGAACGTACAATAAGACGTAAGCCTATAGGGAACTAGTATCTATTTTGGTGGCAACAAAAATGCAGAGTTAGAGGAGCTACTGTTCAGTGACGTCCCCAGTGATAAAGGCAGGACAGAAAGGATGTAGGAAAGGATGCACCTCTAGGAGACAGGAAGCGAGGAGTGTAATAAGGGCTGAGCTGTTTTCAAGGGATGCCAATTCAATTATAAAGATTGGACATCGGCTGGGATTCTGACATAATGGGGACTCTAGATTCCCAATGGACCATTTTGTTAGATATAACGCTCATAGGATACACAGGCTATTTTTGATATTGTTTAATCACTTTGGCACCAGAGGTAAAAATTGTGCCGTATCCACTTGAAGCACTGGGTTGTACATTCTGAATTGCTGCTGTAAAGTCTTATCTGCAGGACTGTTATAGAGAGAATAGAGAAAGTACATCTTGTTCAATACTATAATGTATCCTGGTGATATGTCAGCCAGCCAAACATTTCAGTTTATTGTTCGTGCTAACTCCCTGTGACTCAAGCCATTTCTGAAAGGACAATTAACATTTATCTTTTGTCCTAAGAAGACAACCTGGGTGTTTAAGGACATAATCATTGAATGCTACTAAAAATGTTAGTATAGTCACCAAACATAGGTACAGTTTTAATCAATCCAGGATCAAAAGCACTTTGAAATTAAATTAATACTGATCAAAGAATGAAATCAGTGCCAAAGTATTATGTCTACATTGTCTAAATAATTGTTGACAATAGTGATTTCAGTATGACCCAAATTATTGTTACTATGATTTTTAATTCAAGCAACCCAAATTATATAAGTGTACTTTGATAAATAGCATTTTCTAAAGTTTCTGAGTCACGAAAATAAGATTTGGGTTTGGAGTAAAACTGCCGTATCACCTGCAGGACTACTGTGTCCTAGACATGCTCGGGGAAGGGGTTTTTGGACAGGTGCTGCACTGTCTCAAACCCACATCAGCAGAAACTGTTGCTGTGAAAGTCCTCAAGAAGGAGGGGCAGTATTCTCTGAAGAGAGAGTTGGCAATGCTCCACCGCGTCCAACAGCTGGACCCTGAAAAGTGCCACGTTGTCAAATTCATTGACACATTTGTATTGAACGATAACACATGTATGGTGTTTGAAATGCTGGACTGCAGCTTGATCGACTTTTGTAAACGGCGTAAGAAAAGACCTAATCTGAGTGAGATCAGAGTGATAGCCCAACAGCTTCTGATGGCCTTTGAGGCACTCGGAGAGTTGGGTATTGTGCACACTGACCTGAAACCCGATAATGTAATGCTGGTCAATTGCAAAAAACAACCTTTAAAAGTGAAGCTGATTGATTTTGGAGTTGCACACCTGAAGTCGGAGATGAAGTTGGGATCCTCTCATCAGAACATTTATTACCAGGCACCAGAGGTCAGCCTAGGGCTGCCTCTGACTGAAGCCCTGGACATGTGGTCCCTGGGCGTCGTCCTTGTAGTGCTCTACCTGTACCAACGCCCATTCTCGGGCTCCTCCCCCTACAACAAACTGAGGACCATCAGCTGTGTGGTGGGAGCTCCATCAGATGAGCTGCTGGACAGAGGAATATACACCAACAGGTACTATTCCAAGAAGGAGAACGGGTGGACATTTAAAACACCGGAGGAGTACTACAAAGACACACTGATGGCGCCAATTGACACAGCAGGCCAACTACAAGGATCTAATCTGGATGAAGCTATTCGGTCATACCCACCAGAAATCACTTTCCCTGAATTCAGGGACAGGATGGGGTTTCTGAACCTGCTGAGAAAACTCCTTCACGTGGACTTCTCAAAGAGGATAACTCCAAGTGAAGCTCTACAACATGAGTTTATAACCCTGGAGTATTTTGAGGAGAACCAAGATGAATATGTAAAACAGGCCAGAGACCTTATGGGCCTGGTTCAGAGGAACACCTCCAGAGATCCTCAAAATCTCACCCCTGAAAAGGTCTCACAGGAGGTCAAGGAGATGCCTCCAACATCAAGAGAATGCAGCTCACTGTACACAAGATATATATCCAGAGAGTACGAGTGTATGGAGGTCGAGGAAGATGGTAAGATCTTCAATAAGCCACCACCAATCACCAAGCAAATGGGGCAGCCCAAGGAGGTCCAGGAGGAGGACCAACCAGAGGAGGTCCAGGAGGAGAAGGACCACCCAGAGAACTGCTGGACAGAAATCGATCACCGGATTGAGGGCATTTCTCCTGAGAATACTGAAGACTTTGAGAGCCAGTCAAGCGACATGTCTTCCTCCAGATGTTTCTTGGAGGTTTTGGAGATGGAAAATAGTGCCAGGAAAGGTTTCTGAGGAGGTGGGACTCCGACTGGGACAATAAAAGGCAAAGCGAGCAGCTCCAATCAACCTTATAATCGCTCAATTAAAATCCAAAATGTATCCAAAAACCCAAATCTCATGACTCTGATGTGTCAAGTCTGTACTATTTCCATAACTGAAACTGAAAACTAAGTATAAAGTAGTTTTATTTTACCATTGTCCAGGTTTACAGGTTAACCTTTTGACTGTATACATACTCCTTAAAGCCGATTTACTGGGACTTCAAATAACAAAAGACATGCCAAAACAGATAACTACAACAGAAACTACAACACTACAAAGGACCATGGCTCTCTCCTTTTGATCAAGTGCAAATATTTTCAGCAGCAAAGTCATTTCAATTCATGTAATTATTTTCTCCACTCACTATGCCAGTCGCCTGCCACAATATCTGCAGTAATTTGAATATGGACAAATCTTTCCACTTCCCACTTTAATCCCACTGACAACCACTCATTCTGACCATGTTTTTGTGCAATGAGTATGAACTGTAGGGCTGGGTAATATAGCAAAAATAAATCACTTTCTTAATTTTTACTATTGTTATTCAATTTATTTTTATCTTATTAAAATTACTGTTCATATTAATTTTACCAACATAAACAAGATGAACATAAATCAGAGCCATTTAACACAAAAACTTTGACTGGTAGACTGCTTGATTAAAAAGACACAAGTTGATAACAGACAATTTGAAATAACAGAAATTATTTTAGTTGATTTGATTAACTGCACTACTTGATTGGGTTTTAGTTCTTGTGAATGGTAGAAGAAGAATTCAAATCTGTTTCTGAACAAAACGTTGTAGGAGTGAAGACGGTTCGCTGCTATTCCAAGATGTTTCTTCGGTTCTGGTCAGATTACTGGTGGACACTGCATTATATCTGAAGGGAGGGGTTAACTACACTGAAACAAAGGAGTGATTAGTGGTTTTGAAATGGAGATGTACTGGGATCGCAGGGGTTTCTCCGATATAACCAGAAGAGTTAAGAGAGTAGTGAGGTATAGATCTTAGCCAAAGAAAAGAAATGATTTGAGAGGGGAGTTGAAGAAGCAATTTTTGTTAGAAAAGACAATTCTTCTTTAAACAGGAATGGGGGCCTTAGGCATTTATCATTTATCTTCCATTTATAACTCCATCCTCAGACCTATATCCAAACAAAAAAACAATACAACAACAATTCAACAAATTCGATTTTTTCTTTTACTATGGATCATACCTGGAGGGCTGAGGGATTACACAGACTTCTTGTGGATGGTTTCATTTCTAGTTCATGTAAACTTAAACCACTTATGTTGAAGGGTGTAATTGGACAGTTGCTGCTTAGCTTTGACGCAGTGCTAGTGTGTTGATGAGGCCGTGCTGTGACAGACCTGACACTTAACCCACACATCTCCTTTTCCACGTCCAAATCAATCCGATGCTGAGGGTCTGAAGGCTCCAGAGGTGGGAGGATAACATGTCAAGAGCACACTGGGATATGCAGACGCACTCAATAACACTTTGAACATGCATAGACTGATGGATTTAAGAGACCTTCATTTTGTATTGCTTTAGTCTAGGGTGATCTGGGGAGAGAGGAGGCACATTTCAGTATTGGAGAGAAGTGGAGAGGTATTGATCTGGAGTCTGAGAATAAGCAGAATTTGAAATGGCAGACACTTTGTATTTGAGCAGAACAGCAGCTAATGACGGGAAGAGAGCGGAGGATGTCAGAATTGGTGCATTACTTGGCATTAGAAGTAATTTGAGCTCAAAGTTGGTCTGGGCAATGAGACAGCAAAACACTTTAGTATGGAGTTTCTTCAAAAGCTATGCAAACCAAAACCACAGTGACATTTAAGTGTGTTTTTATTGAACTCAATGCATTTTTAAACAAACACAATTTCAAATTATTTCTATACTTGATGAAAATACCGACTGATACAAATAACGTGATCTTAAAAGTTTCTCATACATGCGTAGTAACATATTCATATTGTTAGATAATGTGTTCTGCTTGATGACATGGAAAAATGAACATTGCAAACAATTAACTCAAGCTTCAAGGAGTTCAAAGCTAATAAACTGTGTAATGAGGATCCCAAGCTCGTGACAAATTACTGCTGGATGGTGTAAAGAAAAATACCATACAAGTTGTGTACACTTCCAGCTAATATGTTATAGCGAGTGGCAGATCAAAAAACAGACAAAGAAAACAATAATCAAAGCGCTGGGAGCTGTGTCCGAGGCTGAGGTTGTCTGCTGGTTGTAGCTTGATTGGCAAAGGGCTGCAGGTGAATAGTGGGTGAAAACCATTGGTGAGGTTGATGTCGGACTCTCCGCCAAGCTCCAGAGACACACAGACGTAGAAGAGAGGGAAGAAACAGCACAGGAGAACACAGGAAAATATCTAACTGCCATGAATCTACCCATATCTTCCCAGAAAACGATGTATAGACACAACGTCATTTTACATGTTTATGACCATTATACAGAACATAAAAGGCAACAAATTTACATTGAAGCTACCCTGTTCTTCTATCATGTAAACTGGCTTTTAGCTCGGATCAAAGCTTTCCTATTATAGCAACTGTGTGCTGCAGTGTGCTCTTTAATGTTTAAGCATCCTTGGATAACCCGATAGAGGCATTCATAATACAATTACCGCAGCTCCCAGACTCAAACACACAAACACCACCCGAGTGCTTAGAATATGTGACCTCTATCTCATGACAGCACAAGGCGATGCTCTCCTTTCACACCACATACATCCGCCAGTTATTATTTCCTAAGGCACTCTCCATAATAAAGGATTTTTTTCATCACACCGAGAGGACAGCGATACATATGTACATTAATACTACTGCAAATATACACACTGTGCTGGGACTCATAAAGGGGGCCAAATGAGTATATGCAGACAGGAGCAGTGCGCTGTGTCCTTGCTTGTTTCACCTTGGGTTTCATGTAGCATTGGAGCATTGAGGCAATGCGAGATGGAGTGAGGGAAAGATTTATCACAACTGGACAGGTGCAGCCGGGGCGAAGGCTGAAAGAGCAAAAGTACAAATCTTTATCGCTGTATTACAATAGACTGGGAAATGTTTTTGGTGCATTGATGCATTTCATTTCGCTAACATAACACACTGCATAACCTCTGACACATAAAGTGAATAAGGTACGACATGTTAATCCTGGTATTGGGAAGTAAGTATTTTATTTGTCATTATATACAAGTTGTATAACGACATGCAGAGGGAAGGAGAGCGCCACTTCATGTCAGTCTGAGCGTTAGTGCTAGATGGTCACCTTGGGGGGACGGAAGTGATGACTAAACTTAAATGTCCTATATTACACAAAACTGACTCTTGAGAGCTTTAAACCACATTATAATGATGTTGCCTAATCAAAAACAAAGAAACTCAAACAGAAGACAAATATGAACCAAAACTATGCCACTTCAGCACAGAACCATCTATAATCTTTAGCAACATTCTTAACCCTAACCATAACCTGTTTCCTAATCTTAATCCTAACCCTGATCCTAAAATCCCACCACTCTGAATAAACAAGTGCAGCAGAATGTCTCTCTGGAGCGTACTAACCCAACCTGAGCCATATGTTCTGAAGGTAGGCAATGTGCAGACTCCTCTGAGGTCCCAACTGGTCCAATAATTGAATTTAAGACTTTCTTGCTGTGTGGGGTCATAACCACTGTGCCATTGTGTTATTCCTGAATAGAATAAAGTGAATATTCAGTCCCTAAAGTTGAGCAAGCTAACAAATTTAAGAAGGCACAACTTTGATGCTGACTGCGTAAAACCATGTACAGAACTTCAGCTCCTATGAGGTTTTAAACTCTGCAGCGGTCAGTGGATTTTTAGCATGCCCCTCGCATACTTTGGACAGTCTTCACACATTTCACTGCAGGCTCTACAGAATAACAATGATACTGAGTCGAACCAGAGGCAAAATATGGCTCATCCATTACCAGCCGGTCCAAGGTGTCAGAAGGAGATTTCAGGCGGCTTTGGGCCAAGAGACAAACCGCTCTGTTGCATATAAGCATAAATCCTGCCACACCGCCGCAACAACAGGCTGTCCACGAAGCTGGCCAAGGTTTATGGAATGTTTGTTATGCAAATTAATTCAGAGACACTGTGAACTATATTAAGAAAAAATGTCCTTTGCCGTATACTTTATTGAGGGTAATGAACTAATGCATGTTTCTGTGTATTGTAGAGTGGAGGTCAAGTCACAAAAGTAATTAAAATCAATACTGAGTCAAATTAACGTTGCTGTAATTACCCAAGGAGGGGTAAAAGTATAATAAATGAAGTAAAGTTAAGGTAGGATTTAGGGGCGACAGTAGTTTAGTTGATAGAGTGTTTGTCCACTGATCCCAGAGTGGGCCGTTACAAATCCCGCTTTCAACATAAACATCATTGGTTGAGCGGTCAGATCCACTGACCCAGAGTTTGGCGATGCAATTCCAGCTCCCACAGATGAATGCTGTAGCTGTGCCCTTGGGCAAGACACTTAACCCACCTTGCCTCTAGTGTCTGTGTATAAATGTGTTAATGGGTGAGTGGTTTCTTGATGTAAAGCGCTTTGAGTGCCTTGAAGGGGAAAAAGCATCCATTTAGTCATTTATGCATGGTTACACATATCAAACCCATTTCTATTTTGCAAAAAGGTCTGTAAACAATTAGATGTAATGTTATCCTTTTTTCTATTTTCTGTCTACACATATGTGAATGTATATTGTACTTTCCCTATGGGCTCAGGCTTGACTGACTTGGCAGAGTGTCAGCCTGCCCTGGTCAGTTACACTCTTAACAACGTCTCGTGTTATAACAAACTCTGTGACAGGGGTGACAGGTGCGACACGGCCCTGACACACCGTCCATTAGCCTGCGTCGCTAACCTGCCAA